>NW_006383012.1:5144976-5151206 GCF_000327345.1 Myotis davidii | reverse complement strand
CCTGAGATATTATCCTATTTTTCCAATTCCTGCTCTAGGACAGGCAGAGAGAGCGAGAGAGAGAGAGAAAGAATAGCTATAGTTATTACCATGAACAGGTTGTCCATAGGGGTGCCGTTCCCTGTGGGTCAGCACTGCTTCTGTTAAGGCCACGTCCTTGTGATTCGCCACAGACTCCGCCCCTATCTTCCTCAGCTGAAGGTGTGGTAATGAGTTTGGAAGCAATGAACATCTGCTGTCACTTGCTTTTCCTATTGTTTATGGTTTTCTCTTGTATAATGACTATATGTCTGGGGCTCTTCTTCTTTTTTTTTTTCTTAAAAAATATTTTTACTGACTTCAGAGAGGAAGGGAGAGGGAGCAAGAGAAACATCAATGATGAGAGAGAATTATTGATCGGCTGCCTCCTGCATGCCCCACACTGTGGATCGAGCCCACCACCTAGGCATGTACCCGGACTGGGAATTGAACCCTGACCTCCTGGTTCCTAGGTCGATGCTCAACTACTGAGCCACACCAGCGGGGCTGGGACTGCTATTCTTAACAAACATTTAGGACCTGACAGATGACAGCTCTTTGGGTTATAATTGTTCATTAAAAATCAGATTCTCAACAGGTAGCTATGACAAACAGAAGGAAGGCTGACCTGTTAGGGAAGGTCACCTGATAAGAGTGATGATTTTGACACAGCTGGAAAATGGCCTAAGAGAGAGGAACAGAAAATGCCCGGTCAACACCCCAGTGTTCTCAATCATGGGAACTAAGAGCCGTAAGTTACGCAACAGACAGGGCAGTGGCAGCGCCAAGAATCTGCTTCAATCTCCTGCCCCCTGTTCTGAGACTGGGCGACCTTCTTGGAAGTGGGTGAATTCGCCCTGCTATTTCTGGCAGCCGTTCTGGTTCTCAGGCTCTTTATCCGAACAGTGGCACTTCTAAAGTAAGAACTATGTTGTCTGCCTGATACCCAGTCCTCAGCACCAAGCACATTCTTTCAATGGCATAGGGGAAATTCCTGCATAACTGGGACCACAAACTAAAACTATATGAAGAGGACTTCATCTTTGCCTAGCTTTTCTTGGGCAACTCACCTGGTTCGTGCTAATGTACCATCTTTTCTTAGAATGAGGAAGGACACACACACACACACACAATATACATAATACACACACATCACACATATGCATGCAGATGAATGTATATACACATTGATTTTTTTTTTTGAGAGAGAAACATTGATATGAGAGAGAAACATAGATCGGTTCCCTCCCACATGAGCCCAGACAGGGGATCAAACCCACAACCTATTGGTGTACAGGACAACACTCCAACTAACTGAGCCACACTGGCTGGGGCCATATGCATGTATATATTTAATAATACTGCAACCTATACTCTACTTACCTGTTATGATATAATCTGGAAATTGGCTATGAGGAAGAAATGTTTATCCCTGAAGATATAGGAAATACTGTCATTGGAAAGAAGCCTACGGAAATTATTTGTCCCCTTCCTACTGTTATTTTCTTACTTGTGTTGTTGTATTTTTGTTAGCGGTGTCAGAACATTTTCACTTTTAACATCTCCTTAGAGGTGGGCCAACCATTCCCACATCTCTGTGTCTAGCCCTACCCTGAGCCACAAGTCTATTTTCTTAGCTGCTTGGTAGACATCTGTCCCTGGGTGTCCCCATCAAACTTGAGAGCCTCAAACCTCAGATCTAACTCTGTGCACTTGAACTTCCCCCCAACAAAACCTGCTCCTAGTCTTGTCTTCCTTTCTGCAAGTTATGGGCTTCTCTCATCGTATTGATTCACCCAACCGGTCCCCGCTTCTCCAAGTCTTCTTCCGTTCTTCCATCAGCTCATCCTCCCTGTTTTGGGGGAGTGCGTGTGCTAGAACTCAACTCTGACTCGTTTGCTCTTTTACTTACAACCGTCGAGGACGCTCTGTGCCCTTCGGAATGAACTCCAGAATTCTCGGTAGGATGTATGAACTCCTTCCCGATCCAGCTTCTGCTGTTTATCAGGAATCCTGTCCCACTGGGCTCGCCTTGGCAGCCTTCTGCTCCAGCCATGCAAATGTTCTTGCCATCTTTGAAGTCCAGCCTACTCTTGCCTTCATGCCTTTGGAAAATTTTCTCCTCGACTTGGAAGGCCCTTTTCACGTTGGCAAAAACTACTCATTGACCAAGTTCCAGCTCACTGGGTATCTTGCGGGTGATGCTTTCCCTGACTGTCCAGCCTGTTTTAGAATCTGTTCCCTCTTTGGGGATCTCATGGTAAACCCTGCATAATTCAATTAGAGACTTATATTGGCTGCCCCTTCCACCAGACTATGAGCTCCCTGGGGGCCAGGATTGGCAGCTGTGTGTTTCCATTACTTAAGGTCGTGCCTGGCTTCTTGTTGGAGTAAAATGTTTTCTGGATAGAAAAATATAAATTAATCAATTAACTTTAATCTCTTTAAAAACTCCTTAGAAAGTTGCTGGGTTTGCCTTTCGAGGAGTGCCTCAACTTTCAGAAACTCATCCATGGTTAAAAGTAGGGTAGTGATAGTTAATCACAGCTAGAAAAAAAACTTAGCTATTATACCCCAATCAACCAGCAGCCTTTATAATTTTAACATTTGTGGTTAAGAGATAAAAAATTATTCCCCCACACTTACTTGGGGCAGGGGGCATTAGGACCCATGCTGGTCCCAACCCTTAGTTCAGGGGCCTTTTTTCCTGATGCCTCCTCTGGAAGCAACCAGAACAGGATTTATTCTCAAAACTCTCATGTCATGAATTTAACCTGACATATGGATGTGGTAGCTCTACAGGTCAAACTGCTAGTTTATATAAATAAATACTGAAACAAAAACTGTTGTACTTGACCCCTAGGCAGTAAATCAGGTTGAAAGGGAGCAGCTAAAAATGTCAACAGCTCTGCCCATGGTGATGGCATCATAGGAAAGGAGGAGCTAGGAAGAAAGAGATTTTCCGCTTGATCAGGTTCAGAGCATCATGCTAAACTTTGGGCTGCCTTTTAAACCCCAGACCAGTCCAAACCCTGGGATTCCATGTTCTTCCTCAGAGCAAGTCGGGTTCTGGATCCCATAGCATCCTGAGAGCCACGCCCAGGTCCTCCCAGAAGACAAGGGATAAGTGAAGACAAAACAAAACAATTTCATCTTGTCCAACCTTGAGAAAGAAATTGAATTCGAATCTGAGAGTATGAATGTATTCATTAAAAAATGTACAGGGCACATGTCCGAATTGCTGGTTGGGGTCCCGTTGGGGGGCGGGGGGGTGTCAGTTAATGATTCTCTGTCATCATTGATGTTTCTATCTTCCTCTCCTTCTCCCTTCCCCTTCTGCTCTGAAATCAATAAAAACATTTTTTAAAGGCAGCTGAATATGTATTGAGTGCTAAGCCTGTCATTCCCATTTTACAGATGAGGCAGTGAGGCTTAAAGGGGTCCATAATTGGCCTAGAACCCTAGCACCCAGGTCTGAAGGCATCGTAACCACTCTACTCTGCTGCTTCGTTCACGGTGGTAAAAACCAAACCAAACCCTTGGGACTTTTTGTTGTGGCTGAATCAATGAGCCTACGCCGTTAGGATCCCCGGGCTCATTGTGGGAGGTGGGCAGGGTTTTCTGGAAGGAAAGGTGGAAGAGCTGGTTCCAGCTCCGGCTGAGCTCCCAGGGCACGGTGTTTAGTGGGCACTGAGGTGAGGCTTTGGGAGAAAAGACAGGATTTACGGGGCGCAGGCCATGGGCTGTGCGCTTGACATACAGCCATAGCACCTCTGAGAACAATGACCCGTACATCAAACATGACAGAGCTCTTTGGACCTGGAACTGAGACAACCCGTGTCAACATGACTTAGTTGTTTGTTCCAGGAACCTTTCCCTTGGGAAGGATGAGACTGTAAACCAATACATAACTGCACAGTTTGCTTCAGAAAATTCCTGCAGATCAATTTACCTTTGGCAACAGGCAAACAGCTTGCTGGCTAAACAACAGTTTACTTGTCAACACTTGCTTCCAGACCCTTGCCCTACTGGGCCCACCGATCCTACACTGTTAGGCTACACACCCTGCCCCATCTCAGTGAGCTCCACCTTGAGAGATCTGCCATAAATCACTTGTGACCAGATCTTAAAACCCTATAAATAAATATCCATGTTGACTTCCCCTTCTAAGACACTGCTAAGCAAGTTCTAATAAATGTGGCTTTGCTGTGTCAAGTGGTCTGGTGACCTTCTGGGGAGTACGGTACTCGGTACTTTCAGTCCCACTTTATTGATGTGGAAACTGAGGTCGAGGAGCCGAGCGGCTGCCCTTCAGTAACACAGACCGTACATCTGGCAGAACCACATTCAGATCTGGATGTTTGCTCTCCAAAAAGCAGGTTACCATGGTAGCCTTAGCTCCCTTAGCTGTAAAATGAGGGAATCACATTGGCTCTTGAAGACTAAGATTCTTTCTTGCTTGCTTATAGCTTCGATAAAAATAAACTTAACTATTTTTGAAGCCAGAATAAATTTTCTTCCTCTTGCTGAAATATTTCCCCGATTTTTGTTTTATATGTTTTTGTCTCTCTAAGTAAATTGCAAGCCTAGTAGGAAAAGAAACACCCTATCATATATTTTTGATTGTGGCAAAAGTCATAAAATTAACCATTTTAAAGTGCGCAATTCACTGGCATTTAGTACATGCAAAAAGGTAGTGCGCTCATCACCACTCTCCAGTTCCAGAACAATGTCATCGCCCTAAAAGGAAACCCCAAATCCGTTAAGGATTCTTCATGACCCCTCCTCCCATCCCTTGGCAACCAATAGTCTCTATTCCATCTCGGTGGGTTTATCTATTCTGGGTCTTTCACATAAACGAAATCATGTTATATGTAGCATTATGTCTGTTTTTCCCCCCTTAGCATCATGGTTTCAAGGCCCCTTCAGATTTCGTGTTTTGTGATGTTCATGTTCTATCTTTGACAATGAACAAGCCAAACACATGAATTATGAAGAGGAGAGTTTTCCTCCTACCAGGAGAGGAGAAGTGGTCCTCAAGGGTGACAATGGGAAGGGAAACTTTCCATATCCCGTGGCCACTTGACCCAAGGAGAACTCTCCATCACTTTCCCCAGACCCTGAGCTGAACCTGATAGCGAGTGTGGGCAGGGAGGCGCCAGTCGTCCGGCTTTGTGGAGCCTTAGTTGGCCTACCTGGCCCTTTCCTTGCGTAACATGGTGAGATATCAGCTGGGATCCACCTTGCCCTCGGGACAGTTCACGTTCAGTTTCACCCGGCTAAATGGAGAGAGGCTGCGGGGCAGTTTTTCTGTCCATGCCTAAGAAGAACCACCACTCTCTTAATTCCTCACACAAACAGAAAGCAGACTTTTCAAGGTGATCGTGGGGTGGGTACAGGCACTCCTTCGGCCGGCGTGTCCAGGTGGTGGGGCTGGGGGTGAGTCTCTGAGCTACTTAGATTGAAAAGAACACTCTTCATGAACCGTTCAGCTAAGTGTACAGGAGGAAGTATCTACTGCAACACACCTAGAATCCTCTCCCATCAGACTCCTGAAAGTGTCAAAGAGAAGACAGGGTGCCTAATATTGGCCAATCTCACTCACTGTTTTGATGTCAAAGACGGGCATCAATCTTTTCTCCGGTGACAGCGCCACATTTAGTACATTTACTCCATCGTTTCCTTTCCCAGTTTATGTCAAATTGAAAATTGATGCTTGATATGTTGACTAGTAGGACATTTTATGTCTTCTCCTCAGAGGATTTCTTCCTCCACCTCCCCCATTATGTATGATAGGGGATGTAAACATTTTTAAAATGTCATTATGTTTCCTCTTCCCAACCTTTAAGATAAAGACCAAGGGTTACACTGAGTTCAGAGATGTTTATCATATAAATATTGCACAGAAAATTCCAGGTTGAGATAAATGTCACAGAAGCCTCTGAAATGTATGCCCGCAGTCTATTTATGTGGCCACTTGAATACAGAAGTTCTCCGGGTACTAAGATTGCTGTGAAATGATAAAACGTTAGCTTTTTTTGTTTTTTGTTTTTTTTAATATGGCCAGCTTCTAAGGCAGGAAGGCTGAACCAGGGGTCACTATCCCCTTAAAAATGACTGTGACACTTCTCAGGTATGCATCTTTCTGGAGTGAAGAATATGTTTCTTTTCTGTCTTTTTCTTATTTCCTTTTGTAATCTTAAGGGAGAGCT
>NW_006383012.1:5136686-5144862 GCF_000327345.1 Myotis davidii | reverse complement strand
CTCTCTGCTGCCCGCCTCATATCCCACACTTGGGATCAAGCCTGCAACCCGGGCATGTGCCCTGACTGGGAATCAAACTGTGACCTCCTGGTTCATAGGTTGACACACAACCACAGGCCGGGCGTTAAGGCAGAGATTTTCAACCTTTTTCATCTCATGGCACACATAAACTAATTACTAAAATTCTGTGGCATACCAAAAAATATATTTTTGGCCAATCTGACAAAAAAAGGTATAATTTTGATTCATTTATACTGAGTGGCTATTGTTGTGTTGGCTGTTGTCATTTTTTTTTTATTTGACAAGCTAAGGGAAAAGAGGTCAGTGCCCCTGATCAAATAGGTGTTTCAAAAACTCTTGTGGCACACAGGTTGAAAATCACCATTTTAAGGGGCTGGCGACTGAAGGACAAGAAGATTCTTTGCTCTAAGAGGTGACTGGCCAGTAGTGACTTTAAGGGTCTATTTTAATTCTGAGAGTCTCTGAAATCAACCATCTTCTATAATAATAAAAGTGTAATATGCTAATTAGACTGGATGTCCTTCCAAATGACCTTCTGGATGAAGCCAGGGCTGCAAGGAAAGCCTGGGTTCTGGGTGCCAGAGGGAAGCTGGTGCCGGCAGTCGGGGGAAGGAAGGCCTACTCTTGCACGAATTTTATGCATCGGGCCTCTAGTGTATTATAACCAAAGATATTTTCTTAGCTGATATATTGCCTCTGACAAGCAGAAGATTGGCTAGTTACTGGCTCTTGTTGATGGTTTCCCAAAAAATTGCCCACCAATTACTTTCATGTCTTTGGCCCATTCTTAATGTCAGCTCACAGCGTGTGGCTTAGCTATTTCAAAATCTCCCTGTAATTGCCACTGATTTAAACAGCATTTATTCCCTACTCTACAAGCATTTATTGTAGAATAGAACTTGTCAATTAATTGAGTTACCAGATTTGGTAGGTTTAAGTGTGTTTCATGGAAACAGCCGATGACAGACTACAGAGGAACATTCCATCACACAGGTCCACAGTTCTCATTCTCAATGCCCAAATCCAGAGAGCTCTGAAGATAGAGTTTTTCCATAACTCCTTTGAGAGTAAACTTGACCTGACATGAACTCATTTGGCAGCAAAACCTGACCTGAACTGGTGCGAGGCTATTTATAGTCTTTTTCTTTATCTATTTAGTATGAATAATCATATATTTCACTGCAGAGGCATTAATGTCTGCTTATGGAATGCTGACCTGAACCCTGCTGAGGGTATTACTAATATAGAGTATGTGCACCCTATTGCCTTCCTAACACCCCCAAAATTCTGAATTCCAAAATTCAGCTGATCCCACAGAGCCTCTGATATATACTCGTATACATAATATATAATATTCACTTTTATATTTTCAATATGTGGGCTTGTAGGTTTGTGTGTATGTGTCTGTGTGGTCACTCTTAAAATACTTTTCTCATATCTCCAAACTAGACTGAGATACAGTAAGATCTCTGATAAATGTACTTTATTGTTTTTTATTATTATTTAATCCTCACCCAAGGATATTTTTCCATTGAATTTTTTTAAGAGAGTGGAAGATAGAGGGAAAGACAGAGAGAAACATATTGATTGGTTGCCTCCTGCATGTGCCCTGACCAAGGCCTGGGCCTGGGAGGAGCCTACAACCGAGGTAAGTGCCCTTAATCAGAATTGAACCCAGAACCCTTTTGTCCACAGTCCAATGCTCTATCCACTGAGCCAAAACCTAGGGCTGTGATAAATGTACTTTAAAAAGTACTTGTTCAGCCATAGCTGGTTTGGCTCAGTGGATAGAGTGTCAGCCTGCGGACTGTGGGGTCAGGGTTCGATTCCTGTCAAGGGCACATGCCTGAGGTGCAGGCTCAATCCCCAGTGGGGGGCATGTAGGAGGCAGCTGATCCATGATTCTCTCTCATCATTGATTTTCTGTTTTTCTCTCCCTCTCCCTTCCTCTCTGAAATCAATAAAAAAATATTTAAAAAATAACTAAATAAAAAGTCCTTGTTCACTCTGTCTCTACCAATGCTTCCAGAGTGCAAGTGGAGGAAACATAGGCAAGAGTAGCTACCTGATGTTGAGGATGTGCCTGTCTTGCTCTATATTCTATAAGGCCCAGTGCACTGCATGTAAAATAAATGAATAAAATCAGACATTGCTTTGCCATACTGTAAAATGTCAATGTCTCATCACATTCGTTGAAAACAAAAGGTCTAAGAGCCTAATCTTTGTTTTTTGCCACAAGTTTCAAACTTTACATTACAATTATAATGTATGTTGCGAACTTGCCCCTGGTACCATCACAGCATTATCATTTTTCTCCCCTAGACAAACACGATTCAACTCCTAGACGCCCATCCAGAATTTCAGCCTAGGGTGACCTAAGAACATGGCATTTTCAAAGGCATACTTAGCTCAGATGTTTCTATGATATGGATTGGGAACATGCACTTCGAGTTCAAGTTTCATCTGATATACGAATCAGAGAAAGAAAGTTGGAATGGCTGGGCGGTCATATATTTCACGTGTTTAAAGAAAAGGACTCTATACTAAGTGAAATAGAAATGATGCTATTTCTGTTAGCAAGATTCACAGAATCAGCCCTGACCGGTTTGGCTCAGTGGATAGAGTGTCGGCCTGCAGACTGAAGGGTCCCAGGTTCGATTCCGGTCAAGGGCATATACCTTGGTTGTGGGCACATCCCCAGTGGGAGGTGTGCAGGAGGCAACTGATTGATGTTTCTCTCATCTATGTTTCTAACTCTCTATCCCTTTCCCTTCCTCTCTGTAAAAAAGCAATAAAATATATTAAAAAAAATTCACAGAATCCAATACCTGGGTTCCCATAATGTAGAAACAGAACCAGGAGCTTTTCCATGGGGAACATGCTTTAATTTCAGTGTTATTGGGAAGGCACTACAATTCTCTCCCCACTTGCCCTCTCCATTAACTCAGAAATAATGGATGAGCACAGAGATGTTCTGTCCTCCTAAAGAGGTAGCCAGATCAGCAAGATTTCACTGTGACCTGCTTAAGTGTCTTTGAATTCTGTCAAGAAAGAATGCACCTGTTGGGGGAGGGGGCAGTGGCTCTTGGTGATAGAAAAAGGAGAGACTGCCCTGGCCGGTTTGGGTCAGTTGATAGAGCGTCAGCCTGTGGCCTGTGGATAGAAGAGTCCCAGGTTCAATTAGGGTCAAGGGCATGTGCCCAGGTCACAGGCTCGATCCCCAGTGAGGGGCATGCAGGAAGCAGCCAATCAATGATTCTCTCTCATCATTGATGTTTCTCTCTCTCTCTTCTTCTCTGAAATCAATAAAAATATTTTTTTTTTAAAAAAAGAAAGAGCCCTGACAGGTTTGGCTCAGTGGATAGAGCATCAGCCTGCAGACTGAAGGGTCACAGGTCTGATTCCAGTCAAGGGCATGTACCTTGGTTGCGGGCACATCCCCAGTGTCGGGTATGTAGGAGGCAGCTGATCGATGTTTCTCTCTCATCGGTGTTTCTAGCTCTCTATCCCTCTCCCTTCCTCTCTGTAAAAAATGAATAAAATATATTTTTTGTAAAAAAGAAAGGAAAAGGAGAGACAGGGAGACGAATGTTGGCAGTGCCCACCCAAGCCCTGCCTAGGGAAGAAAGGAGGATAGGTCTGAGGACAGCAGAATTCCAGCTCATGGTAGAAATGGGTGCATTGGTAAATCTCGGCCTGATGCCCTTAATGTAAAATTTTTCAACGAGTTTCCCTTGTTCTGACTCCACGCTCACTGAACAACCTTTTGATTAGAATGATCATCACTGGCCGTAGAGAGAGAATGTCTGATCTGCGACAGCTCTGCTATAAATTATTACCCTGGCTTTCTGATGTTGTGCATCAGTCTCGGGAGCTGACCCAGGAGGATGCAGTCTTACCAAATAGGTTTCTGGGTGTTTCAGGCCCAAGGCCTGTCTGCGCCCCCCTCCCCGCCCCCCATGGAGGTTCCCTCTTGTCAGCCTCTGCCTTGCTCCCCACTTCCCAGTCTGAAGCCTCAACACTGAGTTTCTTGCAAACAATAATTCCGATAAGTTAAGCAAAATATAATGTTGTTTAAAGTGAACTCTGCAATACTGAGTACAGACCTACACTGAAAGAGACTACCAGCTCAAGTCCTAACACTTTGTCAAAAGGCGAGCATCCATATAGCTGCCCTTGAAACAGCTGAGCCACCATGCACTCTGCTCTCATGTTGAGGTAGGAAGAGAATGACTGTGAATCTGTTTCCGGTGGAGAAGACCTGGGTGAGAAATGCAGACTTCAAAAGGTCTGTGGTGTCAGTTTGCTCCCAAAAGACTTTTTGTGGAGATCTTGTCATTTCTTACAGTACAGAAGCACAGAAATAAAACCTAAAATGAAAGTCTGCATGTTAAGGAATCGATTCCCCTAGCTTTGTTAACTGCTGGGGTCCAGGGAGAAAACTTGGGGCGAGGGAAGGGGCTTTTCCCCTAGTAGAGTCCCTTAAGAAAAAATGGCTATAGATTTCGGAGTTAGAAAAGAGAGAATTTCATTGGGGACAGAATGCAATAAATGATAAGTAAATCAGGCATTTTACATGTTGACAACTGAACCCAGAGCTAAGGATATGTGGTTGTTATTTAATGATTTTAGTGAAATGCCTATTTTAAAGGAATAATAATGTACATTTTCATACAGGGTATATCACCTTTATTCTCATTTAATTTATATCGCACACACATCATTCCAGCAATCTACGTGCCATTTCTAGATATTAACTCATTAGGAATATTTGGGAAACAATCCTTTCACATTAGCAGAAGTTGCCCCATATACTCTGCAATTTGAGATTTAGGCACCTTTCTTTTTTTTTTCTTAATCCTTACCCAAAGATATTTTTTTCTATTGATTTTTAGAGAAGGGAGGTGCAGAGGAGAGAAAGATAGAGAGAAACATCGATTTGAGAGAGACACATCAACTGGTTGCCTCCTGCATGCGCCTAAACTGGGCCGGGAATGGAACCTGCAACCCGGGTACAAGCCCTTCACCAGGAATCGAGCCCATGATCCTTCAGTGTGCGGGCTGACACTCCAACCCTGAGCAAGCCGGCCAGGGCAAGAAACTATTCTTTATGTCTGGTAGTAAAACTCTGGAATTCAAGGAAAATGGAGGATCACATCCCCTCTTCTTGCAGTGATCTGCTCTAGTTTGGCCTGTCATCGCTCTGTGCTCTGTTGCCAAAGCCACATGACTTGGTTCTCTGACTCTAGAATGCAGTCAGTGACTATTCAGAGGGCATACCTTGTGCCAGGCAATGTGTTGGGCATTGGAGAGTCAAAGGTAAAAGAAGATAGCCTTTGTCCTAAAGGAACTTCTGGACTGACGGGGATCAGACAAGTAGCATGAATAAGAGATGGACCTAAGAGTCAGGCAGCCTTGGTCAAGACTGGTCACCTGTTGCCTTGAACAAATTACCTGAGTTCCTCTGCCTTCCCTCCGTATGGGGCATGGCCTTCGGGCTTTTACCAGGCCCTCAGCCTTGCGAGCTCAGAAACCTGCTTGGTGAGGACGCATTTCTCTGGGTCAGCTCCTGAGGTTGAGCTACACAAACCAGGAAGCCCATTTAATAATGAGCTCCTATCTATAGTAGGAGATTACGTAAATCGTAGTTTTTTGATTTGTAAAATGCGATTACTGAATTTACTTAACTCAGGATTATTGTGAAGATTAAGATGTTACATCCACCCACCATGCTTTCTGATGCCAGGTTGATCTTTCTAAAACACCATTTGTATCATGACACTCCTGCTCCTAAATCTCCATGCTTTTAGAAAGGTTAGAGTTCAACACTTTAGCATGAACCTTCAGATCTGTCCCCAAACTACTTTTCCAATTTCATCGTCTAATTACTCTATCAACATGAACTGTCGGTAATGGGCTATTTATTGTCTAAAAATTCATCTCTATGCTTTTGTTCATGCAGTTTTCTCCCTCTCAACGCTTCTCATGACACCGCCTTTCATGCCATTTTATCCAAAATCCACTATGTCATCAAGCTTCATATTATGCCACTCCACCGTCCACTCCATCCTCCGAACTCTAGAGCTGAGATGTCCACATGGTACCCATACGGCTAGTGGCTACTGATCACTTGAAATGTAGCCAGTCCCAATTGAGATGGGCTCTACGTGTAAGATCTAGACCAGATTTCAAAGATTTACTATAGGAAAAAAAAAAGACAGTGAAGAATCTCTTAGGTAATGTTTTATATCAATTACACGGTGGAAGGATAACACTGATTTCACGGGTTCCTATTTTAACTTAATTAAATAAAAATGTGACTACTAGAAAATGTCAGATGAAATACCTAGCTCTGCATTATACTTCTGTCGGATAGCACTGGCCTGGTGCTCAACCACACCTGTCTCGTTCCTCGTCACTTTCCACGTGTGGATGTGTGATCTCCCAGCCGGAGTGTGAGTGCCTTGGGGACAGGCTCAGAGTCACAGGCTGGCTGCCTCCCATGCGACACTCCCTCAGTACAGAGCACTGTCTATCTTTGCAGAACAGCTGAGCCGTGAACCACAACTTGAAGACTAATCCCAGGGACCCTCCAAATAGTTAAGCTCTCCAGTGTCTTCTAAGCACATCTAACGTGAAAAAAGAATATTTTTTGTCCATATAGGTAACATGAATACTCAAAAGCCTTGAGGAGAGTTGCAAACATCTGTCCTTTGGGGAGGGAGTTCTATTGGTGCCTGGTTTGAAAAAGAAAGTATAGTGCTCATGTTGCCCTGTACTTGCAAGGGTGCTTTCTGCGGTACTTTCAGGACCTACTAATCTTCATGCTACCCTTGGTCACTCTGTACAATATTTTTTCATATCTTCAGAGTTTTGTGGCTCCGGAGATATTGAAAAGAATTAGCACAGTTCCAGGAAGGATGACATGTTGATGCCACCAGGCCAAGAGCCACACTTACCTCTGGACTGTGCTGTGTTTTGTCCTAGTCTCCACGGAGGAGGAATTCCTGTAGCTGGGATGATTCCCATTCGAACAAGAGAAAGAATGAAAGGATTTGAAGTTGTTTATAAGAGTAAATGCAATCAGTGCATACAAAGCTGAGGAGGGGAGGGGTCACTGTTTTTCATATGTATCATGAGAAGGGTTTTTATACAGAGCAGCCTGTCAATAATCAGTTTTCAAATTCCACTGAGATCAATCGTGAGTCTGTAAAAATTAATAAACAGAAACCTCATTTAAAATGGAGTCAGGAGGCTAGAAGAGAACTCTCAACACATACCACCGGCCCCAACAGGCAGAGATGCACCTTGCACCTCTCACAGGGAGTGACACTGCTTAACTATCTCAGCAAGGGGAAGGATTGTAGACGGTGGAGTGGCATTGCTCCTTGTTCAGCCAATGGGAGACTGCTGTAACTCAGCCAATGAAAAGTCACTATACTTCCAACTTCCAGTTTCCTCCGATGGACTCTTTGTTTGCAACATCTCTTCCCAAGTCCACAAAAGGGCAATCCTCTCCATTGCGTCTTTGGATTTCAGTGGGGTTTAGACCACATGTCCCCAATTGCAATTCTTTGTTGTTCCCCAATAAACCCATTTTTCTGGAGAAATATCTGGCCATTTGTTTAACCTCAACAAGTCAAAACAACAAGAGGAACTTGGGTTAGCAGTAAAGGAAACATTTGCTGATAGGATGACCTAGTCAATGGCAGACAAGGTCTTTAAATCTCATAGTGAATCTCGCCAGTCTCTGTGGTCTGCATTGATCTAGGTCAGCGATTTTCTGCTGCTGTGCCCAAAGGGGCCTACCGTTGTGCCACAAGAATTTTTAAAACATACAATTCCTGACTATTTAGTTAGGGGCACTGACTCCTTTTCCCTAAATTGTCAAATAAAAAAATGGCAACAGCCAACACAACAATAGCCGTTTGGTGTAAATGAAGCAAAATAATACTTTTTATTTTTATTTTTATTTTTTGCAAAATTGGCAAAAAAATGTATTTTTTGGTGTGCTGCAGAATTTTAGTAATTAGCTTATGTGTGCCATGAGATGATAAAGGTTGAAAATCGCTGATCTAGGTATATAGCCTTGCTTGAGGATAGGGGTATTGTTTACTAGATGTATCAAGAGCCTTGCCAGGCTCAAGATTCTGGA
>NW_006383012.1:5130284-5136576 GCF_000327345.1 Myotis davidii | reverse complement strand
ATTTTAAGAAAAAAAAAACACACCCACAAACAAAACCCACATTATTTCAGAATTGATCACAGAATCATTTAAGCACAAGGAACACTAAAATATAAACTTTAGTGGCTTTATAAAAATCCCTGGAGTGTAGAAAATGTCATTGGAGCATCTATTAACGTTCACCGTTAAAAGCATTTTTAAAATAAGGACCTCATCATTGCAGGTGAGTTCCAGGAGTTAACATAAGAGGTACTTTACCTCAGGAAAGTTCCTGCAGATTTGTCACTGTTTATTAAGTTGGGAACAGAGAAACCCAATACCCTGCAAGCTACAAAAGAGAGGTAAGCAAAAAATACCAGCTCCCACCGCCCTCAGCACTTTTCATCTCCGAAATGCTATTCCAAGAAAAAGAGAACAAGCTAGATAGTTGCTTTTAGCATTCACAATCAATGCAAAATTGTAGAGTTGTGTAACTTTCTAAATGGACTTACTTCAAAGTGGCTGTGGGGCAAGAATCATTAAACAAGCACTTTTGCTTAGCACATAGCAAACAGGTCTTTTAATCTGATGTTGGGGAAGAAGGTTATTTTATTTATTCAGCTGTGGTTTCTGTGGAATTTTAAATGGACTAAAAGAGGACTGTTTGTTTGGATGCATGGAGTATTATATATATTTTGCTATTTTGGGTTCCTTTAACTTAAAAAACAACAACAGGGATTTTGGTGGGTGGAGTTGCTAGGAAAGGGGCAAAAAGGTAAGGAGGAAGTACTCCAAATGATAGACTTTGCAAAGCAATAATCTCCTTCGTTCAAAGCATCTCAAAGGGATTTGCAAAGGCTACTGGTCCAGCGTTTTGGGAAGTGAATCTGAAAAGCAGGGAAACCAACTGATTTTCCCAAGGTCATTGGACACAGTGGCAAACACATTTAGAGCTGAGCTGTCCGTCTTTGGGCCATCTGCTTGCATGAGTTTTCTGCTCTCCTAGAGTTTTACCCATAATTCCCACAAATCAGCCTAATAATGACTAGGAAAATGAATTTACATGTAATTAAAGGTGGAACTGCTAATGTTATCTTTGCAACCAGGATACTGAAAGACTGTCAAGGTCATGCAGTTAAGAACTGAAAAATGAAGAGAAACAAAAATAAAGCCTGTTAAGGTAGCCCCACACCCCAAGTATTAAATTCAATGTGAAAAACCTTTTATAGGAAAAGTACAAACAAGAGTTAAAATTTTTTTCCCTACTCATAATTATGAGCAATATTGAAATTTTCAGGAAGAAATCCAAACGTAAGACATTTAAAATGCATGCTAGGTAAATTTCGTGTGATAAATAGGAAGGAAGCAGCGAGATCTTGCTAATTAACAGCTCTGAGCAAGGGAATGTGGAGAGAGGAAAGACGGAATTGTAAGCTCTGGGGAGTTGTTGAAAATCAGAGCTTTAGGAAACCGCTCATGAGAAATTAATGCTGCTATGAAGACAACAGACGTTGTTCTGGGTGTTTTCTAGTTCACTCAAGAACTGAAGAAGTGCTCAAGGGCAGGGCTAGTGAGCATGGTGGGTCCAAGTCAAGAACCGGTTTCAGGCCCCACAGTGTGGCTCTGTGGTTGAGCATCAACCTCTGACCCAGGAGGTCACGGTTCATTCCTGGTCGGGGCACATGCCAGGGTTACAGGCTCCATCCCCAGTATGGGGAATGCAGGAGGCAGCCAGTCAATGGTTCTCTCTCTGAAATTAGTAAAATAAAATATATAAATAAATATATCACACAAAAGAACTGGTTTCAGTTACAGAAGGTACAAAGATGTTCAGAGAGACCTTTGACCAACATTCAAGTGAAGGCCAAAGCTCAATGGATGTAGACAGTTACCTCCAATGCTTTCTTGGGTGATGCTGACATTACTGCAAAGATCTTATAAGCTTCTCTTTGGGGGCTGCTGTTTTCCCAGTCTGTTATTAAAGCAACTGGACTTGGGAATCTAGTCACTCTCCATCAAGTGACCAAATCTTACTGATTCAGAAACTCCCTCCTCTGTTGAAAGGGGGGGTCAAAAAGACTATTGATGAGGAAAATTAACCTACAGAGTATTTATTTATGGTATTACTACCTCTTTGATGACATGATAAGGGCTAGTTAGTAGAGACTTTTTAAATGAGAGCAGGGTAAAAGAGGGAATTTCAGGAGAGGGATATTTTTCAGAAAGTAGTTCCAGGGAGTGTGCTTAAAAATCATCGCAATGTAGCAATGCAAATTGGGACATACGGAATCACAAATTAGGGGATGCTCGAGCAATATTCTGGATGGAAGTTTAATGTGGAGGGTGTGTGTGAAGGGGAAGAAAGAGAGATTAATTTAATTCCATTTGCTGATGTGACTGGAGCACAACTATTTTTAGGTATAATCCAAACAGTGCATATCTTCTCCATTTTGATTAGTAGCAAATTGGCAGGGAGTCAAAAGAATTAGTATTTCTCAGCACATTATGCCAGAAACGTACAAATAAAACTAAATGATCTGTGCCAATGTGTTTAATTTGAATTTCTGCTAAGGTTTTTATTTATTTTTCCCTTCCAAAAAAACGAATAGGTTCAGCTTTGTTAAAAAAAAAAAATATATATATATATATATAAAGCCTTTCTCAAACGGCAGCAGAAGTTAATAGAATACTTTCCCTTTAGACCCTCGGTTAGAAGCTCTTGCTAAAAAAACTGAAATGTTAATATCATCCTGAGACTTCGGGTGCAGAATTTCCGCCTGGCAATATTACATGTTGCCAGAGGAAGTCGGCACATTCAACAAAATGCAAAATTAAAATAAGCTAGGAAAATGTGCTTGACAGGGAAAGCTTTCACAATAGCCACTTAGAAGTTATTAATAATTCCAGTTCCAAAGAAAGCTTGGACTGAAAAAATAAACTCTATTTGCAAAGTTCTATGTAGGCAAGTTCACCAAGGGAAGAAGCTGTCTGTGTTACCAATTATACATTTCTACCTTGGAGGGAGAATTCATAGATGCTGGACTAACCTTGTTACCCATTAGAGAGCTTTATAGGGTGCAAAGGAAACATCATTTCCAAGGCAGCCATTCAATGAACCTTGATCATATTGAAGTTCACTGTTTTAATTTTAGTGTTAATACCTTCGTCACTTTGTTACACACAAACCCATGGGCTAAGGTGGATTTTCTGCCTATTCATTGCCCTCCACCTGTCACTTCTGCTGCGCATTATTTCACCAGATTAAATAGGATTGGCACTTTCTTCCTCCCACTGCTTTAGCGATTGGGACGGGCAGCCCAGCTCCCCACGTCCCTACTATAAACCAGCGTCTGTCTTCTTTAAAAAAAGCAAAAAGTAGTCTTCATCGGTGGCTGGGAATCACTGGCACAGTATGTTTTTGAATCCTCTCAATTCCTTAGTGAGAGAACGCAGGAATCACACAAAAATCTTTTTCTATTTTCTACAAATAAATGTAACCTGGTCCCCAGGTTATCGTGGTTTCTTGTCATTTACGAAAGAGCTCAGAGCTGTCTACTGGATAAAGTTATATATATATACATTTGGTTGTTGTTTAAAGTTTAAGGGGCTTTTCATCATTTTAACACCTGAGGTCTGATGTATGTTTTGGGCTGGGAAAATGTCTTTTTATTTCAATGTAAGGACAATCTATGCAAAGTAAGTAGATAATAAGGAAATGGAGAAAGTGAAGCTTTAACCTGGTACTTCAGTATTCTTCAGATGAAACTCTAGACATTTAATCTATTAATTGTGCGGTATACTTTAAAATAAAGCGCAACAGAACCCCTAACAAAAGGCATCTTACATACTCCTGGTGGGGGAAGGGAGGGTAGATATGACCGCATTTAGTACCTGGGGGGAAAGAGCTAGATTTCATCCTGAAATTGATTCTGCATCCTCCAAAATAAGTTTCTTTAAGTATTTATCTTTGTCTTCTTAAAGAAGTTTTGCCCTTCTCCACTCCCCCGCCCCCCTTTTTTTTCTGGAGGAAGGTCTTAAACATATAGCAGCTTGTATTGGAATGGCTACTCTTCATGCAGCCTTCTGCTGCTCTCTAATCACACACATCACGGACCCTTCTCAGAAGGCTCTCTCCTGGTCTTTAGACTATCCCCCCTGCAGAAAGGGACAATCAGAACCCACTTTCCTTAGCGGAGAACAGTTAAAGCTCAGGACGGGCCCCAAAGTTCTACTTTTCACTTTGCTTTCTTTACTGCACGATCCTGAAATGAAGCGCTGGTTTAAAAAATACAAAGCATACATCCTCAAACCAACTTATTCTGGAGAATGTCGCATTCCTCCCAGGGTACAGATCTCACTCTACTTTCCTTAGGAACTAATTTCATGAAAACGATCCCCTCCATTGGCTGTCATCATGCTGCTAGGAAGTTTTAAAACTTGCCATTTGCTTCTACCTGGGACCGGCCCACCCAGAACTTGTGGTCTCTTTAATCACACGACAGAGAACAATATTTACTTCAAAGCTCTTGTATACACATTTTTGCTTGACCACCAGAACATGTTTCACTCTGAACAGCCACTGGAGAAATGTGCGCACACCGACCATCTGCAGGCTGTGGGATTCTCTCATGGGAAACAAGAAGTCATGGAGGCCACTTACCGGATTCCAAGCAGGCAGCTTGTTCAATGAGTTAGTCTTCTTTCCTGCCGGTGCCAAGTTGCAGCTGAGTTACCTGGCTCCGTCACTTTAGAAGACACACAATCCCAAATGTTACTTCTTAAGTCAGGTGCAGCCATGGGCTCTTGAAAATACCACAAGTAGTCTAGCATACCTTCAAGCGGTTGTGGAAATTGAGGGCGAGTCTGCAGGTCTCGGTAGGTGCGTGCCTTATTTGGTTTAGAGGCATTTTGCCATGTTACCGAGTCATGAAAAGCTATTAAAAGAGCTCCCTGGAAAAACCTATATTTTGCACAAAACAAACTTGTCTTTTCCCTGGTCACGGACCCCTCACAGACACACGGCACATAACCATCATTGTGCTTCATTGGTATTTATTGCACATGGACCAATTCCTCACACAGTAGTTAGTTGCACCAGCGTATAAATACTTGGTAAAACACACAGAGGAAATAGAGTTTATACAGAAAGTGCTCAATTTTACCAGCAGATTCACGTGGGCACTTGGACATAAAAAAATAATAGAAAAATCCCCAAGGTATTTATATTTATAATATGGATACAGTTACAGTACCATGATAAAAGAGTATAAAAAGGTATTTTTCCAATATATTACTAGCTCAATAAAATCATAGCCAACAGAAGTAGAGCTTGAATTTTAGTTTAGTTTTTAAGGTCTGCCCTCCCTCCCCGTTAAAAAATATTTAATTTCTTCTTGTGCAAGTTAACACCTCTGTGGACTTTACAATTTCTAACACTGTGCAAAAATGGCATTTTGAACCACTCCTTTTTTTTTTGTTTTTGTTTGTTTTTACCCACATGTGCAGTAATCTGAATTATTTCCTCTCTTTTTTTTTCTTTTCTTTTTCTGTTCTGTCTTCAATGGACAGAGTCACATGTCATAGAGGCTCAGTGCCTGGTCCTTCCAACTAATATTGATACATAAATAAGCTGTTTAATATAAACAAGTCTTTCTAGCTTGCTGTGCAATGTGCACAGTGTGAGGTAGAAACCCCGCAGCCGGGCCACCTAGGGCGTGGGGACAGCAGGCTTGCCCTACACAAGGAAAGCAAGGTGAGGCGTGTTCCAAGAATAGCTTACAATTTTTTCTGTCTTTGTTTTGAAACGCACTTTTTGCATCCACCCTTTCCCTTTGCTTTCAGAGCCGGAGAAACCATTCCTGGGAATTACACTGAAATTTCTCTGGAAAGCAAATGGAAAGACGGCTTGACAAACTGCCATTCCCCCTCCACCCCTCTCCCCCGTCCGGGAAGGGGGATGGAAACCACGTTGATAAACAGGTTATACCCTCACCCTTCTTCCTTCCCTGCCGGGCCCCTGCAGCAAGTGTCACCCGGGGAAAAACTATCTAAAGAGGCATCGCACGCGCGCGCACAAACAGGGGAAAGAACCCGAGAGCCCTGAGCGAGCCGCTGTCCCACCTCTCCCCAAACTTCCCTTTCTGGCAACGGTCCGTGACGTTCCTGTTTGTTTTGGATGATTCAGGCGAGGTCTGCGGGCTTCGAGTTCACCTGCTGCAGGTCTTGAGTAAACACACATCTCTTTCCTCCGGGAAGCCATTCAGGGGCGCCCGGACCGGCTCCGTCCCGGCGGGGCGGCGGGCCCTACACCTTGGATTCCGAGGTGCGGCCGGGG
>NW_006383012.1:5129467-5129691 GCF_000327345.1 Myotis davidii | reverse complement strand
AGAGGTGATGGCGAGGTAGCGGTCCAGGGCGATGACGCACAGGGTCTCGATGCTGGCCGTCACGCACAGCACGTCCACCGAGGTCCAGAGCTCGCAGAAGAAGGAGCCGTACTCCCACCGGCCCCACACCACGAGGGTGGCCCCGAAGGGCACCACCAGCAGCCCCATGACCAGGTCGGCGCTGGCCAGGGAGATGATGAAGAGGTTGGTGAGCGTCTGCAGCC
>NW_006383012.1:5109265-5128848 GCF_000327345.1 Myotis davidii | reverse complement strand
GGTACCCTCTGCGCTTCTTTTGCCTCCTGCGTTTGGCTCCCTCCTGCGCCCCCGCTGCCCCGGCTCCCCGTCTACCTCCGGTGCCCAGATCGCCAGCCGGCGAGCCCGCGCTCCCTTCCGCGGAGAGGGGACCTGGGCGTTCTCTAAGCCCAGAGAGCATTGGACAGCCTGTGCGCGGGGGTTGGAGGAGTTTGGCGGAGAGATTGTTCCTCAGGTCGGGCAGCCTAGCGGAGTGAGTGTAAAACCCTTTCTCCTTCTAGCGGGGACCGTCAGCCTGCGCCCTGCCAGCTCTGGGGATAGAAAGCGGGTGTTCGCGGTTAGAGGAAACTTTCCAGCCGAGCCCCTGGCTAAAGCGAACCGCGCATCTGTCAGGAATGCTCTCCGGGCGCCGTTCTCGCCAGGAGCTTGCGTGCCAGTGCGGTAGATGTGGCAAGGAAAGCAAAGGCGAGCGCATCTGACAGCTAACGCTGAGGACCGGTAGGAAAAACACACACACGCCCCAGGCCCAGCTGGCGAATCTGAGTATGATGCAACCCTGTGTGCCTGCACGACAAAGACAGTGGCTTTAGGAAGCGCAAACGTTTAAGCGTAGAGTAAATGACACCGCCACCAGGAGAGAGCACACTTCATTACACTGTGGACTTGTCGCAGCCAGTAAGGACACCTGTATTTTGTGCTTTGTGATTCACCTGATCTGATCGTTTGAGTTGGGCCAATACAAACAGAAAGGCTCTGTTGGTTTTTGGTTGAGGTAATGAACTGAGATTTCAGATTTCTTGGTTGTTTTCTCCTTTGCCCAAGTCCCCAGATTCTCAAAACTCTAGGATTCGTGTTGGGAGGGAGGAGAGAAGAAAACATGTAAATACCCAGGAGGATTAAAAGCAGATAGCAGTTGAGATTAGAGCCGTCGTTTTTGAGTTGGCAAATGAATGGGTTTGAAATTCGTGAGCCTTGGGCCCAGCTGCCTGTGGATTATATGTGGGGACGAAAGGACAGAATAAGTCGCCAGGAACACACAGCCCGCTCTCAGATTAAGCCATGGTAAGTTCCATGGTCAGCTTTGAAAAGAAAACACCTTTAATTAAATCCTCGAGAAGGAAACAGCTTCTAATAAATAACCCATGTAAGGGTTTGTGAGAATATTCTGTATCACTCACACATCTTTCTAGCAACTGAACCATTCTATCTGGCAGAGAGACTAATTTCCACAGCCACCCAAGTCAAGCGCTGAAAGCAATGCGTATTCAGTCACAAAGACAAGCATTTTAACCCCCTTCTCTTGCTTAAATCCAAGTGTGTAAATTTGCCTTAGGGCCAAACTTGATCATTGGAGTTTAACAAGGTGGGGGGGGGGCGCTGGTGGGTGGTTCATTTGTTTATTCACTCCTGTCCTGGGACTTGTCAGCTGGCTGTGACAACTTGGAGAGTTTAGGATGAGCAAGGAAAGGAGAGGGACTCGAAAGAGGGGAGGGCCAGGGCCAGGGCCTGCCCCCTGCCTTCCGTGTAAGCTTTGGAGAATCTTAGTTACCCACGTCACCACAAACCTGTCTTCCCTTCCGGCTTCTTTCTGCCCCCCCCTCCCCCCCCCCCCCCCCCAGCCCGGTGTCCGTGTCCATTGGTTAGGCCTCTATGCCTGCATGTAAGTCCTTTGGTTGCTCTTTCCCCTTTCCCCCCAGGAATGCAGGGAGGAGGCATTCTATCCAGCGCCATCTTTCTGACAAGTAGTGTTACTGGAAGAGCCTGTGCCAAGTTTAAGTGCCCCAGAAGGACGGCCGGCAGTTTTCTGTCAGTGATAAGGCCGGAACTGGCTTGTGGGCGTTCATTGCAGAAGCCCGGGTGCCAGTAACTGTAGTGTATGTATCAATATGTATGTATTTGTACACATCATGTATACATGTATTTGTGTACATGTGTGGGGGCATGATATTTGAACTGTGGAAAATCTCTCCAGAAAAATTTGAACCACTCCTAGAGAGAGAGAGAGAGAGAAAGAGAGAGAGAGAGAGAGAGGCCAAGCTTCTCTGAATTTCTGGAGAATAAACTCATTAAATGGTAATCAAAACCAGAAGGGTATTGTAATAGGAGTTCCACCAGAGGGCTGCAGGCATAAAGGGCGCTCAGGGTTCTTGGGGCTTTCCTTCAGTGATTAACATTAGATTTCTCTCCAAACAAATTGTTCTCAGATCTCCTTTAAAATTCCTACATTTCATGGCATTTTTGGGGGGTTGGGAGGGGAAACACTTTTCAGCTAACACTTTTTATCTTGAGATAAGGATACAAGATCAAGAAGAAAAGGTTCAATATATCCACTTGTACAGGCATTATATGTTGCAAGTTCAAAATGAACAATTCCTCCATTTCCCCATTCCCACTTATAGCTGTTAAAATGAATCACTTCAGTGCAGAAGCCTGGATGCCAGTACCGTAGGAACCCACAGATTTGACAGTATTTGAGAAAATAACCGTAAGCTCCAGCAATAAATCAGCACCTTTGGGAGCGAGTGGGCTTCTCCCTCAGTATTTCCTGCCCCCCACCCACCTCCACCTTTCCCATCCCACTACCATCATTTCACACCTGAACTTGGCATGTGTTTTCTGTGACCTCCCTGCCTCCAGTCCTCTCTGCTCCACGTGATTCGGCATACCATAGCCAAATTAATATCTCCAAAATGCTGCTGTCACCAAGATGCTTGTCTGCTCAGAAACTTTCACTCCTCAATTTGGCATCCAAAGCCCTCCACAGTCCATTTCCAAGTAGCCTTCCCCGAACTATCTTGTACTGGAACTCCCTGCCACTCTAACAGTTCCCTTTTCTTTCCTTTTCTGGATATAAACTTTTTTTTTTGTATCTGTACTTCCCTTGAGTTCCTTCCACCAAGAATCCCCTCCTTCATCTCTGTCGCAGGGGATTCAGCCTTCAATATCTGGCTGATACCTTTTTTCATCTCACAGTCATCTCCATCCACCGCTTCTGGAAATGATTTCTCCTTCCTCTACCTATAGTATTTACTCTGCTCATCGCATTTCATGTGTCAATGAACAGTATTTTGCCTTTTGACATCTCTCATATTGCTATTTAATTTTTATATGTGTTTCTCTTTTCTTCTCATATGAATTGCAAGCTCAGTGAGAGCCAGGATTGGCCTATACATTTTTATACCTCTCTTGTTTACCAGTAGTTACTTAATATTAATTATAATTAAGCTTTGATTCATATATACTGATGGTTCAACATTATACTATTCTCATATTTACCAGTATGAGCAATGATTGAGTGGTTTTGGAGTTATAATCTTCCCTCATGCTTAGAATTTACAGTACTAACTCATATTCCTATAGCCTAGTCAATATCTATATTAATAAAAGGGTAATATGCTAATTAGGCCAGATAGACCAGACGTATTCCGGACATCCTTCCGGACAAAGCCACAGCAGCTGCGAGGGCCGAGGAGGGCCGGAGGCCGGCAGTGGCAGCAGCAGCGGTGGGGTGATGGGGGTGGTGCCTTCCCCTGATCGGTCTGGTCACCTCCGGCAGAGGGAGGCCAGACTTGGGCTTAAGCTGTCAGTAGGACATCCCCTAAGGACTCCCGGACTGTGAGAGGGGGCAGGCAGGCTGAGGGACCCCACCCCCGAGGGCACAAATTTTTGTGTACCAGGCCTCTAGTTTTTATATAAGCATTTCAAAGTAACTTACAAATGCAAGATAGGCTCATGAGGTAAACAAATGTATGTCATACCTACTCAGTAATGAATAAAGAAGGGCATAGGTAACAGGTGTTCCAGAGGGGCCAGGCACATCCACATCTGTAAAAACCTCTACCCGATCTTCACAAATATTCAAGGCGAATGGCCTCTTTTCCCCGTTAATCAATTAAATATATGTATAGCTCACATGTGTTTCATTGTTTATGATTGAAAGTATTTTGGGTCTTTATTTAAAAGTTTGGTGATGTGTTTGTGACCAGAAATATGCTGTAGGAACTTAACTGTTGTTTACATCAGTTAGGCAGATGGTAAAATTGGTTCTTTTAAGAAATATTTATCTTAATTATTGAAAGTATTACAGATGTCCCCTTCTTTGTCCCCTCCACCAATGGTATACGTTTTTAAGCCTTCTTTTATGACACTATATGCCCAGGCATTTCTGCCCTGGGAGAATGGCTGATGACTTGAATCTGGTTCAATTTCTAGATTAAATTAAAGGTCTGCACAGCAGTGGGTTATAGACATCCAAGCCACCTATGGTTGTAGGCCATGAACTTGGTGAAGACATTTCCATTCTTGAGTTGGCTTGGCTAGAAAATGAGATAAAAATAAGGGTTAGCCTACCTGGACAACTATGGGAAAGTAGGCCAAAGGAAATCTGTGGGGAATTTCCAAGGACAGCCCCAAGCAATGTACCAAATCAGTAAGTCAGCAAAATTTGCCTTGAGGCTGACAATGATGGTGGGATTTAGGAGAGCGCAGGAGGCTGTTTCTGAGTAAAAATACACAACGTTTCATATAAAGCAAAACTACCGCTGAAACAGCCACTCGGAGCTAAGTAACCACAGAACAGTCTGCCCCTGTGGCTGGCCCTTGAGGTCATAGACTGGTTTTGCAGCCACAGTTTCCACAGGGACAAGCAACTCCCTCCGTTCCGATAAGAACGAGCACAGAGGACAGTGGTGTAATCACAGCAAAGTGTGGACTATTTGGAAAATCCAAAAGCTCTCCTCTCTCCCATTCACTTCCTCCCTCTTTGCTGCCGCCTCCTCCTCTTCCTGGTATGTCTCACGAGTCCACTGAACAATGCTATAGGAGCCAATAATAATATTTTTCAAAATCGGGATGTATTGGGAAGTGTTCAGACCCGAGAGGCAGAAGAGCAAGGTGTGTGTCCTGGCTCTGTCACTTTCCATTTGACCTTCAGCGGTGGCTTCACCTTGAGAATGGATATTCGTTCCTTCACAGGGTTTTGCCGGAATTAAATGTGACAGTGTGTGCGAAAGCTTCTTGAATCCTCAGTAGCACCATATATGGGGAATGCATCGACTGCTGTCTTTAATCACCATGACATTTCACACCAGGCAAGGCGTCAGGATTGGCCTGCGTGAGGACTCCATTCACGTTAATAAGCTTCTCTTTAATCAGTTTGGCTCATTTCTTTCTTACACAAGATACTACTGTGACTCAGAGGCTGGGTAACAGTGAACTGTTTTTAAAAGCTTTGACTTTCGGCAAATCTTCTTTTTCAGAAAGTCCTCCCTCTCCTTTATGGCATCTTTCCTAATTATGTATCCTGTTCTTAAAAAAAAAATGTATTTGTTTACATGATTCTTTGAAATAAATAAATTTCAATGGTGAAATAATAGCAGCAGATAAAGAATTGTTTTCCTCAAGTCAACTGTTCCATGCCATGACTAGTCAGTTAAAAAGAAAAAGGAAGTGAAGCCAGTTTTTTAAAAAGTCTGTTCTTATTCAGTTGTATAATGAATACAAATTGATTGATCATCAGCTGAATCTTACCTTAAAGTGCTAGTGGCAATAGAAGTATTTTCATGCCCGGCCAGTGTGGCTCTCTGGTTGAGCATCAACCTATGAACCAGGAGGTCACAGTTCAATTCGTGGTCAGGGCACATGCCTGGGTTTCGGGCTTCATCCCCAGCAGGGGGCATGCAGGAGGCAGCTTATTGATGTTTCTCTCTCTTCATTGATGTTTCTATCTCTCTCTCCCTCTCCCTTCCTTTCTGAAATCTATCATTTATATATAAAAAATATATATATTTTTTAAAGGAGTATAACCACTACCCATGAAAAGCATTCGGCCAAGAGTTGGCCTTCATTTGCTCTAGTCCAGAGCTGGTAATGACAACAAGCTGTGCTAATTATTGAAAACCCTAGGTTTTATTTGAACAATCTTACTGTGTTCCAGATAAAACAATTATGTTGTAACAAGCTAAGGAGTGTGTAGCTGCAAGAACCCCTCTGGCCCTTGTTTTGAGTTTCCGAAGGGTGGGGATGATACATGTTAAACATGTTTAGCTCCCATTTATTCTGGCCATGCGCTTGGTACTTCATACATTCCTGGGCAACAGACGCACCACTTACAAGCCTGTGCTCACTAAGTTCTCTACAATAAAGGCAGACATGTGCGTTCCATTGCTCCATGGAAGGTGGCACCTGGGCCGCCCGCTGGGTGGAACTGCCAGAGGGAACCAGGGGGAAAGCTGGCTGTCTGCTCCGCCTCTGGGAGAAAACAAACCATTTACATTCTCTCTTTGCACTCATTACTTTGAGCAGATCGCACAGGTATCTCCTCCCATGTTCTCCCGCTTCTTTGTATTGTGTAGATGTCACTGTTACTAACATCTTATTTACCGACTGTGTAAAAGCTCATCCGGACCCACCCCGTGAACAGAGGCCTTGGCAGGGCAGAGTCTGAAGACACCATGGAGAGAGCGCCGCCGCCCCTTTGGTTTTGGTCACCCGTGTGGTCAGCCTTCTCGCTTTGAAAATAGATATCATGCCGTTGACACGACGTTTATTTTCCATGATGTCTCAGCGTTGCAGCTCCGTGAATAAAACCTGCCGGAGACCTTTACCCTATGATCGCTTCCTGTTTTCACAGCCTTGTCCCTTAATTACATGCTCAGGGGGCAATGATCTCTCTGCAGACTTTTTCTAAGCATAAATCACGTTTCACACTGCTGGGGAAATGGTTGGGGGTTTTGTTTTACTTCTCATTTTAGTATGGAGAAACCAAAGCAGGAGGGGAGAGATGTGCTTAAGTTTTCAAGGAAAGGGAGTTCTTGACACCCCTGCCTCCCGAGCTAATCTTTAATTACCACAACCTGCATCCTGCCCAGGTTTCGGCCCACCTACCACAACTCATCGGCATCACTGAATGGCATGATATATTTGGGGGCTCGGACGGGTCATGTAGTAATTTTTTGGGGTGATGAAAACTGATTTTATCTAAGTTACACCAGTGATGTTTTCCAATGACTGAGGACCCTCCTGGGGAAAGTAAAGTAGCCCTCTCTAACCGGCACTGATCTCTGAGGCGGAGAGGATCTGCGAGTTTATTAGCTCATCTGTTCGGCTCATTTAAAAAGGGAATAAAGATCCAATTTCTTGCTCCAAAATTGCCTCGAGGAAAAAAATTTAGAGTTGTACAGTGGAAGACATTTTGACACATCACACAAAACCCAGAATTTTTAGTTGATACGTGGGGCTACATACTAATTTAAATTCAAAATACAAATGATGAACTTGGAAAAGATCACAGGTAGAAAAAAATTATTTTCCATTTGGTACAAATTTAGCATAAAGTTACATATGCCCAAAGCTTCCGTGCGCTTCTCAACCCCGCAGTGGTCTCCAAAGAAGAGGAGGAGGCTGCAGACTTGGCTTCCACTCACTTGGAGACCAACGTAGCCCCCCTCATCCCTTCCTGGGAAAGGAAACTAGAGGAGCAAATGCCTGCCTACGCTTTGCAATTTCCATAGAAGCGTGTTTTGGGGCAGAGCAGTGAAGGGTAGGAGGACTCAGGGTGAGGAGCTGTGGTCCCCGGACCCACCCACTGAAACCACCGAGGTGGCCACCCAGCTCCCCTCCCTTCCATTCCCTGCTTTCTCCCTCTCCTTTGTCATTCTCTGCTCTTTCCTGTGAGGAGCAAATGCCTGCCTACGCTTTGCAATTCCCATAGAAACGTGTTTTGGGGCAGAGCAGTGAAGGGTAGGAGGACTCAGGGTGAGGAGCTGTGGTCCCCGGACCCACCCACTGAAACCACCGAGGTGGCCACCCAGCTCCCCTCCCTTCCATTCCCTGCTTTCTCCCTCTCCTTTGCCATTCTCTGCTCTCTCCTCTCTCTCTTCTGGGCTGTCTTCTCCAGCCGACTCACAGCTCTTTGTTTTCACATCTTCCAAAGGGGCCCCCAAAGACAGCTGTGGCTTTCGGACCTTAGTCACTCCTGAAAGTTCCAAGAGATCAACATCAAAGAGATGCTCGGCAGCACGGGGCGTGAACATTCCCCACCGGATGTGCGCATGTGCGGTCCTCCAGAACTCGTGACCAACTTTCCCCAAGGAGCAGAAGACAAGGAGCCTGCCCCCACCAAGCCTGTCCTCAGGTGGCCTCTGGCAGGACAGAGGGGGACCTCCAGGCCTCACCTTTCCCCTCAGAGGAGCCTGAGGCCATCTGGTCTCCACAGACGCTGGAATCCCACCGGGATCCTGTTTGGGGGCTGAGCTTGGGAGCACTGAAGATTTCCTGGAGTCAAGTTATCAAGTGTATTTGGGGCAGTGGCTTTAGTGTCCAATGAAGATAAGGGCTGGCAATTCTAAATACAGTGTTCTCCTGGCTTGTCCGTGGGGATGAGGCCAAATCCATTCGGGGAGCAGTGAGAGGGAAGGCTTTTAGGCCTTCACCACCCCGCCTTCCACACCAATCCGCCTGCCTGGATCCGTGGCTTTTCCTGACCCGGGGTAACATTGGTGTGTTATCTCACAGTTCTGTAGATGAGAAGGCTGGAGAGGTTGGGTTATCTGGTGAGGGTAATATCCAGGTTGCATTTTTGTCGCATGCTCAGGTTCCTCTTCCAAGCTCACCATAGTTCTTGGCAGAATGTGTTTGCTCTGGTTGTAGGACTGTGGTCCCTCCCTGCTTCTTGTGCTGCCTGTCACCAGAGGCCACTCTCTGCAAATGCCTCCTGCATTCTTTCTCGCATGGCCTTCTCCATCGTCAGACCAGTGAGGGCACACTGAGTCCTTCTCATGCTTGACTCTGTGATTTTTGTCTTCTCCTCTGGAGTAATTTTTTTTAAGTCAAAAGCTCTAAACAAGTGAAGAGATTATATCATGCATTGTTCATTTGTATTTTTTAATTTATTAAAATATAATGGAGCTAGGAGAATAATCCTATTTATCTACACAAATGAAATCTTCACTGTTAGTATATTTCTGTGTGCTTTTCCAAAAGTGCCACCTAAATCTAACTCTGAAGACAAAAGAACACCAAAGAAAAGCCAAGCAATGAAGTACTTTTGTTTTGTTTTGTTGTTGATTTTTAAATCCGTAACTGGAAAAACGATTTCACTCTTACCGAGAATCCAAGACCCGAAAGTTGTGACAACCTTGGGAATTTTATTTAAGAGGCAAAATAAAGCCGTTTGGGAGTTTGAAGCAGAAAATTAAAAAGCAAGCTTGACTTGCTCTGTCACTTCCGCATGCTGACATGAATTGTTCCGGGTGAGGTAATTGAGTCACATATACATTAAGCCTTGAGGCTCTCTGAAAAGCCTGGAAAATGGCCTTATTGTCACAGTCCTGGAAATGTTTTCTTTTCTTATTCTGAAAGTGTCTCCGGGGACGAGTCCTGTGACTTGTCACCATTTCCATCCCACTCTCCCTCTCCCCTCCCCCTGCTACTCTGCAGGCAGACATATTTGACATTTCCCCCATTACTAATTAATAGAGATTATATGCCTTTCCGTTGCTCTGTCGTAAGGATAATGATCTTGGTTTAAAAATTTTCCACACGTGTATTGTTTGTCATAAGAACTCTTCTGGGAGGTGATCTAAATGAAAGTAATTTATTAAGCACCTTACAAACCCATAATTAACCTTGCAAAAATAATCATCAGTATTTTATAGCATAACCAGTGTTGTTGGGAGATTTTGAAAATATCCTTGGCCTATGCAGTTTTGTTTTATGTGCTTTCTATTACATAATTTTGATTATGGGGCTTTAGCAGATTACACTAATGTTAGTAATTAATTTTGACATTTACTTCTCTCTCTATGCCATAATGATCAAGAAGGCAGGCTCTAGCCCTAGCTGGTTTGGCTCTGCGGATAGAACATTGGCCTGCAGGCTGAAGGGTCTTGGGTTTGATTCTGGTCAAGGGCAGGTACCTCAGTTGCAGGCTCTATCTCTGTGCAGGAGGCAACCAATCAATGTGTCTCTTTCACAGTGATGTTTCTCTCTATCTCTCCCCCTCCACTCTCTCTAAAAATCAATGGAAAGATATCCTCAGCTGAGGAGTAACAAAAAATAAAAATAAATAAAAGCACTAGAACCAAAGTCTTCTGATTCCCAGCCCAATGGTTTGTTTGTTTGTTTGTTTTTTAAAGAAGGCAGATTCTGGAGTCAGACTGCCTGGGTTAAAATCCAGGTTCTGCCCCTTAGTACCTGGATGACTCACTCAAAATGGTATTTGAATTCCATCATTCCTTAGCAGTGGTTCTCAACCTTCTGGCCCTTTAAATACAGTTCCTCATGTTGTGACCCAACCATAAAATTATTTTTGTTGCTACTTCATAACTGTAATGTTGCTACTGTTATGAATTGTAATGTAAATATCTGATAAGCAGGATGGTCTTAGGCCATCCCTGTGAAAGGGTTGTTCGACCGCCAAAGGGGTCGGGACCCACAGGTTGAGAACCGCTGCCTTAAAGGGAACCTAGTCATTAAGGCTAAAGGAGGGGATGTGTTCTGAGAAATGGGTCCTTAGGCGATTTCCTCATCATGCCGACATCACAGAGTGCCTTGAAACAGTCCTGGTTGGTACAGCCTACGGCTGTGATGATCTGTGCTATAGGTTTATATGACTGGCAGGCAGTAGGTTTGTTTACATCAGAATCGCTGCATACACATGGGAACGTATTTCGCTAGGATGTTATGTAAACTGTGATGTCACTAGATAAGAATTTTTCAGCCCCATTATACAGCAGGGCATTGAATAGCGTTGTTTCCTTCAATGTTTCCATTATAAAGTTGGTGAGAAAATAAAAAATGGTCCCTGGCCAGGCCACTGTCTGTGTGGAGTTTGCATGTTTTCCCATCTCTGCGTGGGTTTTCTCTTGGGCCCTGGTTTCCTCCCATGTGTTAGGTAAAATCCTTCAAACCTGTAAAGAATTTTTGTGAGTTATTTGAGACACAGTGTTGACAATTACCAGGAAGCAGAATCTCAACGTATTGAGGTAGTGCTCTGAAAAATGGCGGGTTTCCCCTTAGTTTTACACCTTTCCATCGAAGGAGGAGGCGTAAGTGGGTTACAAGAAATCCATTGGTGATAGGTTAGGGAGGAGGAGACCTCTGGGATTGGGCAAAATGTGAAATGATAGACACATGCTTCTTTTACATAGGTCAGTCCAGGATAGTTAACAGTCAACAATGAACATGTAGCAATGACAATGAGGGAACTTGTGGTTTCTGCTGTGGTGCATTGGCTGTGCCCTGAGGCATCTGGAAAAAGGGAAGTTCAAGTTACCCTGGTATTCCATCTTTGTCTTTTAATTAAAGGCTTTAATTTCAGACCATCCTTTGTGGTTACTTTAGGTCTTTTGAGTTTGCAAGGCCGCCGTGCAGGCCTTCCCTGAGTTAGTCAGGTGAGCATGCGGCCCCTTTTCGTCCACACATGCCCCAGAGATGTGCAGGTGAGGTGAGTCGGGTGTCTGAATTGTCCCAGTCTGCGAGGCCCTACGATGGAAGGCCATCCGGTCTTGCACCCTGAGCTCTGGCCACCCAGGACCCCCCGGAACTGGAAAAAGCGGTTTGGACAATCGTTATCTCACCTGTTTGTATTAATTTTTCTTAAATGTATGTATAGCTCACATTTATTTCAGTGTTGAATAGTTGAAGTGTTTTGGCTCTTTATTTTGAATTTTGGTGATGTGTTTGTGACCAGAAAAATATCTTGGAACTTCACTCTTGCCTGTATCCATTAGCCCCTAGCAAATTGTTTGTGTTACACGTCAGTTATGCTTTAAGTCTCAGTTTCCAAGAACCTATCAACGACGTTAAAAGGGGGTTTACTGTAATTTTATAGGAACACTGTCATATGCAGGGTCCATCATTGACCGAAATGTTACCTGCTGCATGACAATAATCATCACAGCTCCCTCAGAGATGTTGGGGAAGATGTGATAAGATAACGTATATAAAGCACTTGGCATAGTGCCTGGAGCATCGTAAGTACTTAATAAACATTAGTCTTTATTTTATTTAAAAAAAATTTTTTTTCCCACCACAGATGGGGGCATAAAGCAGAAAATACCTTCATGCTAAACAAAATCAAGGATGGCAAAGGAGCCGGCTTCCACTCAGCGGAAGTTGACCAATTGAATGAATGTTCTTTATAGAAGTGAGAGGATGTAGTAAAGAATCTAATTTGGTAAGTACTTTTTTTTTTTAAAGCGAAGTTTCTTCTTTTGTGGCCATTTAATCTGATCATTGTTCCATGTAGGGAGTTAGAATTTCCAAAACGAATTTTACATCTTGGAAAGGTCATTCTAGAGAGTTCTACCCTACGGTATAACCATATTCCAAATAAATGAGCAACAATGGTGAAACAAAGCCCCATTGGGCTCTTAATAGAGAAGCTTTTTTTTTCTTTTTTCTTCTTCTGAGCTATAATTGATTCAAGCTGCTGCTTCTTATGGTATAAACTCATAACATGTCGAGGAGGCCAGAAGAGTCCCATGTGACCTGCTTTGTGTCACTGTAGCAAAGACACTTCAGTTACCCCGAGTACAAGGGTCTGACCACCTCTCCCCCTGAGAAGGGAGAGGAAAGAAGACAACAAAAGAGCTTTTTCCAACTCCATGTGGTTTAATCCCTAGGAGAGTCTTTTAGACCCTAACTGGGAGCTATTAATTTTATTTCAGAAACAGTTGCAATGTCTTGTTTGTCCGGTTTCTGGTTTTTCACAACAGATTAGGAGATGCATGTTGGAGGGAAGGAACGAGGGCGAGGCAGGGGGCCCAGGGGTCGTCTGGGAACTTCCTATTAGAGGAGGAGAAAACAGGGAAGCCAGTCAGGCCATTTCCTCCAGAGGCAAAGTGTGCTGTCCTTCGCCGTCACTCATGGTTCCTGTGTCACCAAGAAAGGTTCTGAGGATGTTCACTGTCCTCAGCTTAAGAACACGGAGTGTGCATTTAGAAATGTTTTTATTAAAAAATAGTGGTATGAGCTTGGCCGGCGTGGCTCAGTGGCTGAGCATCGACCTATGAACCAGGAGGTCACCATTCAATTCCCAGTGATGTGCTGTCCTTCGCCGTCACTCATGGTTCCTGTGTCACCAAGAAAGGTTCTGAGGATGTTCACTGTCCTCAGCTTAAGAACACGGAGTGTGCATTTAGAAATGTTTTTATTAAAAAATAGTGGTATGAGCTTGGCCGGCGTGGCTCAGTGGCTGAGCATCGACCTATGAACCAGGAGGTCACCATTCGATTCCCAGTGAGTGCACATGCCGGGGTTTCGGGTTCCATCCCCAGTGGGGGGCCTGTAGGAGATAGCCAATCAATGATTCTCTCTCATCATTGATATTTCTCTCTCTCTCCCTCTTCCTTCCTCTCTGAAATCAATAAAAATATATATATTAGAAAGTAGTATGACAGTTTGGGAACTTGTTATTTTGTAGGACACATATTATGTAGAAAGGAATTTATATGGACTATTCCATTCTGGATGCCATTTCGGGGTGTGAGGGGGCATCTTTCATGGGAGATAAGCAAAGTGTGAGGGGTTTAGTGCTGGGTCAATGAGGTGTGAATGAATTGGTTTCTTCTGAGACTGAGAGGGGAGGATTTATTCCAGGCCCCCCTCCTTGGCTAGTAGATGGCCATTTTTCCCTCTCTGCATGTTATCTGTGTGTCCAAATTTTTTCTTTTTACGAAGACACTAGCCACATTGGAAACAAGACCTGCCTTAATGTCTTTATTTTATCCTGATTGCTTCTATAAAGACTGGGTGGAAAGAGATTGACTAAAGAACTTACATGCATATATGCATAACCCATGGACACAGTAGTGTGGTGAAGCCTGGGGTAGGGGAGGGGGCAGATGTGGGCCAGAAGGGGTCAATGGGGCAAAGGGGACATCTTTAACACCTTCAACAATAAAGATAAATTTAAAAGGAGACCCTCTCTCCAAGTAAGGTCACCTTCTGAGGTGCTGAAGGTTAGGACTCCAGCACATGTTTTTGGGAGAGACACACCTCAGCCCATAGCAAGGTGTTACTCTGCGTGAGAACGCTGGCCACCTTCGGCACATTCTTCAGTCACCTGTAGCTCACACATGCTGTTGTTGTTATACGTCTTCTGGGACAAAGGGCATGCGTGGTGACGTGGCTTATCTCACACTGAAGATGCCTCGCCCCCACCCCCACCCCCAAATGGCATCCAGACCCTGGTGAGAACAAGTCAGGTGTGTTGAAGGGTTGCCGTCTGTCACAAAGCCGTGAATGCCACAGGCTGACTGTGCTGAGGAAGTAGCCTGGGTCTCAGCACAGCGGTGGGGAGAAGGGTGGGGTGGGGTGAGGCATATCTCTGTTCGGTATGGGCTTAAGGTAGGGATACATAGACTGCTCTTTTATAGCTTTCATTAGAAACCAAGAACTCAACTGTTTTCTTGCAAATGGAATAGAAAAATCCAGGTTCACTTTAGTAATTCAAATGCCAGGAGGAGAAAAATCTGCCAATCCACTTAGTTGTTGTAGAGACCTCTTTTCAGCAATTGTGTAGACGTCTCAGAGTTGCTGTCCACCGCTGTTCCCTGAGCTAGAATTAGTGTGACAGACAGCAACTAACTGGGCAGGGAGATACAACAAACCTTTAACACTTAAGAACAAAGTTGGCCTTTGAGGTAAGGTAAAACCAGGCACTCAGTCATGTAGAGTGCGTTGGAAAACAGGATTTTTGTGACCTTAATGTAATGATTTTGATTGGGAGGCTGATTCAGAGCGTACAGTATTGGCTAGCAGAGGCTTGACTAAGAAATCACTGCCTTCAGTATATAGATTTAGAGTTACTATAGAGTCTGAAGCTCATGAACATCCTGATTCTGGACATCCTTAAGTTGCATATCTAATTGTCGTCAGTAGCCCTAAAGGACAGAGCTGATAACAGTTCAACCTGAATGTGGTCATGGACTAAGTGAGCCTGACATTTATGCCAAAAAAACAAACAAAACCAACCCAAAGAAACAAAACCCCACAAAAAAACCCTAAACCTCACCTGATTAAAGTCCAGGAACTCAGTCTGATGACTCATCTTGCCATTTGGTATTAACAATGGCTGACAGACACCTAGACACAGAGAGTGGACTTGTGGTTGCCAGAGGGGAGGCGCCTTGGGAGACTGGGTGACAGAGGTAAAGGGATTAAGAAGTACAAGTTGGTCGTTACAGAGTAGGGACGTAGAGTACAGCATGGGGAATATAGCCAATAACATAGGAGTAACTATGTATGGTGCCAGCTGGGTACTGGAAAGAATCGGGGGAACACTTTGTAAAGCATATGATTGCTTAACCACTATGCTGTGCAAGTCATATTGAAAGTAAACAGGAACTAAATATGGAACCAGAAGCCCAAGTAGGAAAAATCCGAGATTCTCTCTTACTATGTTCACTCTACATGCAGCGATGCCATCCCCTTGCAGATGTATCCGCTGTGCATGTGCTGGCTGTATATGAAACTATATTTTTTAAAAAATGTCACATCTCAGTGTTTCTAAGGGTGATATCAGTTTGGTAGAAAAATCTTATGTAACGTGGTACTTAAAGAGGAGCCTGAGTATTATTTAGTCATCTGTTTGTGCAGCTATATTTTTTAGCTTCCATTGTGATGAGCAAATTGTTTTCTTGCTTTTTATTTATTTTTTGAACTCCCCAGCTCTGTTTCCGTACCTCAGTTCAGTTTATTTTCCTCTCAATTTCCTTCTGAACGCATTACAAAGAACTTTCTTTGGAAACTTCATAATGATTCCATGCAAGTAGGCGGCATCCATCAGAAGGCACCAAACCAAACGACCGCAAGGAAAGACTTGAAAGAGAATCAGAGGACACATGCGTTCTTTCCAACACAGGGCAATAGAAACATGGGTGGATGCCCCATTCTCTTTGTTTAGTTCTTTTTTTGTTTCTTTGTATTTTTATTGAAAACGTTGTCTGTGGCCATGTAAAACCTCTGGCAGGCAACACTTCTGACTGACCAAGAATCTTCAGATTGTTGCCAGTTGAGGTATCATTATCGTCAGAGCATTAAAACCCGCTTGCCCTGGGTCTGGAATAGCGAGTCTGGAGGAAAGAAAGCAAGAAAGACACACGTGGGCCTGGAACGCCTGAGAAGAGGCTCGGCCTCACTCTCCAGGAGAGGGTTGCAGGTGAAAACCACCCCGAGACCCCTTTCTCGCCTCTGCGATTGGCAAACATGTTGACCACACAATCCGCTGGCGGGACTGTGGGGAAATGAGCCCCTTCCTGCAGGCTGATGAGAATGCAGAATGGTTCCACTCCTCGTGGACAGTCTGGCAACATCCACCCGCAGTGCACACAGCGTGGCTCTTTGACAAGGCGGTCACTCTGCTCTCCTTGGACCATGTTGCTCACTTGGGTTCTAGGACAGCACCGCTCCTGCATTTCCCCCTACGGCGTAGTTCCCGCCCTTTGAGCCTCCTTTGCTGGCTCACCCTGCTCTACCTTCCCGGGGTACTCGGGCTCATTCGGGACTCTCTCCATCATCCCCCCTCTCCTTAGATCATATCCCATCCAATCCCAATGCCTATTATTTTTGTATGAGATAAAATATCTATTAATATAAATTTCACTGTTTTAAAGTATCTGACTTAGTACATTCACATTGTTGTGCAACCACTGTGTCTGTCTCCATCCTGGTACATTCTCATTACCCCAAAGGAAACCCATACCCATTCACAGTGGCCTCTTCCCGCTCCCTTTTTTTCCTAGCCCCTGGCAACCACTAATCTGCTCTCTGTCTCTGTGGATTTGTTTATTCTAAATGTTCCAGATAAATGGTATCGTTCACTTAGCGTAACGATCCCACAGTTCATCCATGCTGGCGTGTATATCGGTACTTAGTTCCTTTTCATGGCTGAATAATATTCCGCAGTGTGATTAATCCACATTGTGTTTATCCTCTTGTCCATTGGGAGAGATTGGTTGTTTCCACCATTTGCTACTTTAAACAATGCTGCTATGAGTATTTGTGTACAGATTTTTGTTTGAATATCTGTTTGCAGTTTTTTGGGGGGTCTATACCTGGGAGTGAAATTTCTGGGTCACATAGTAATTTTATGTATATCTTTAAAAGTTAGCTGAATTTAATTTTTATTAAATGTATGGGGGTGACATTGGTTAATAAGGTTATATGGGATTCAAGTGTATATTTCTGTGACACATGATCTGTATATTGCATTGTGTGCCCCCCGCTCAAAGTCAAGTCATCTTCCATCATATATTTGGCCCGCTTCACCCTAAAAAATACGGAACACCATGAATTTGTGAGTCATCCTTGCACAGGGGCCATACTCATCTCTGTATCGTTCCAATTTTAGTATATGTGCTGCTGAAGCGAGCATGGTAATTCTGTTTAACTAATGACTCCCAAATCTGTATTCCTGACCCGCCTTCTTCCGGTTGTCTACTTCAAATGTCCTCGGACATACTGGTATCTCAAAGTTCACTTGTCCGAATCTGAAGCTGTTTCTCTCCACTCGCCCAAACTCCTCCTCCAGTCTTCTCATCTCAGGAAATTGCACCACCAGTCACCTGGGTGCTCAGCCAGGGGCCCGAGGACTCAGCCTCCATTCCCCTCCCCGACGCTCCCTGCATCCAGTTCATCCACAAGGGCTGTGGACTCGGCATCCACCATGCTCTCCTCCCCAGCGGCCACCCTGGTCCATCGTCTCTCATCCGGACCTCTGGGAGGTCCCCAGCGACTTTCACTTTCACTCTTGCCCCTGGAGACCTTTTGCCACTCAGTACCCAAGGTCCTCTTTTAAAAACACATCCACGATCCCTTAGCTTCCGACCTCCCATTGGCTGGATGCTGCCATCAGAGCTTAAACCCAAGTGGCTCCGTGGCCTGAGGCCCATGGGAACCTGGTGCTGGCTCCCTTTCCTGCCCCGCCTCCTGCCCCCTTGCTTCCTGTGCTTCACACACTGGCCCTTTTGTTCCTTGTACTGGTACCTGCCACAGGGCCTGCGAACTCGCTGTCTCCTCTGTCAGAGGCTGCACGGCTAGTTCCTTCTCGCTGCGGAGACTTCCTCTCAGATGTCACCTCTTAGGGAGGCCTTGTCTGACCACCCCTCCCCCCAAACTCAGCCAACCTCTGGTACCTGATTGCATCCATCTACTTGTTCACTGATATGTCATTGACATGTTTGCATCGTCATCTGAGATGATCTTATTTACATTTGTGTGTTTCTTTTCTTTTTTAGAAATATTTTTTATTGATTTCAGAGAGGAAGGGAGAGGGAGAGATAGAAACATCAATGGTGAGAGAGAATCATTGATTGGCTGCCTCCTGCACGCCCCCTCCTGGGGATCAAGTCTGCAACTGGGGCATGTGCCCTTGACCAGAATCAAACCCAGGACCCTTCAGTCTGCAGTCTGAGGCTCTATCCATTGAGCCAAACCGGCTAGGACTGTGCGTTTGTTTTCATGTTTGTTTTCCATCACCCCTTTCACCCAAACAGAAGCTGCATGAGGACAGGAGTTTTGCGGGTCCTTTCCATGGCTGCGTCTCTGGCACAAGGACAGTGTCTGGCATCTATGAGGCACAGGAAATGTGTTCGCTGGATGCCACTGAAGGAGAAAAGTTTATACCTCACCTGGCCCTGAGCAGACACTCCCGACCCCACTACCACCTCTCCCTCCTCCCCTCCTCCTCATCAGCAACCAGCTAGGAGTGGACCGCATTCATGCAGTCCTGGGTCCTTCCCGCTGTAACCCTGAGCCACCCAGCTTTGCCACCACCACCTTCTGAGTGCCTCCTCGGGTTCCCAGTAACTCTGTGCGCCTCCCAGCCCTGTGCACGGTCCCCTTTCTGTGGCATCAGACACCATCAACCCCATTCACGTTCATGAATGCTACTTTGACACGTTGCCCTTTCTTGGCCTGGGTCTTCCAGGGCCTGGTGGCCTGGGACACATCCCGGAGCCTCTCAGGGCTGTGCTGAGCTCCATTCGCTCACACCTGGTGAGCAGCCTGGCTCTCAGCCAGGTGGCCCAGGGCAGTTGGAATGGGTCAGTGGCACAAAGTCCCCATGAAAAGTGCCAAGGATGCTGCTCAACGCTCCGGAAGGGATCTTGACCTCAGGCAGGTGGTACCGTGGCAGTGGTGTGCCCTGCGGGTGCCCAAAGGTCAGGGAAGAGCCACCACCAAAGGCACTGCTGAGCCGCTTGCTGTGAGTAGCTGCCTCTGGGCTGTAAATGGGTCTTTTCTCTACAAAGGAGGTAGGAGCCTTTGCCTGCTCCTGTGCCATTCTTGGATCCATGCCATTGCGTCAAAGGCACAGCTGCCATTGCTAGGGTCCTGAGGGGCTAACTCGCAGTCCTCTTCTTGCCCCACTCAATTCCCACTCTGAATGAGGAGCCTGGGATTGTGGAGTGCCCACCTCTCCCATCGACTAGCTGCATGACCGTGGGCAGGTGATTGCTCACTTTAAATCCTTCAGCTCCACACCCGAAAAGAGAGCAGGAGCACGGTGGCCACAAAGGGTTGTTGTGAGGATGAAAGGAGGCTGTGCCCAGGATACTGAACCATCAATGGCTCCCCATTGCTCTCCTGATTAGGGCTGA
>NW_006383012.1:5104641-5105298 GCF_000327345.1 Myotis davidii | reverse complement strand
CCCCCCTGCCCCGCCTCGTGTTCCTCCATAGCTCCTCAGGCTCCCCCACTGGCTCCCCAGCACGCCAGACCCTGCACCTTTGCACAAACCTTCCACTGCTTATAGGAGACCATTTCCCCTGGGGCTTTGCTCCTTCTCTGTATTTTCTAAACACAACTAGAAACATGCATTAATTTTATACTCAGGGAAAATGCTCACCATTAATGTTAAATGCCATGTTCCCCAAAACAATTTTTCTTGATCTCTTGTCATCTGTGGGTGCTCAGGCCATAAAACCACAATCAGATTTCTAAAACCTCTCCCAGAGTGTGCCGTGTGGGGCCTTCACAAAGTCAGGTATGACTGGGGACATAATACAAATACACAACCAATTGTTACCAAAGTGAAAAATGTAAACTCTCTGAGGGCAGACCCTCATCTTTCGCTTATCTGGGTATTTCCACTGCGGTGGCTGGTGACTATCTGAGCCTCCTGGCCTATGGTTTCAATAAATATTTGTTTAATTGAATTGTAAACCAATGCATGTAAGAACAAGCAGGACCTGCATGCCTGGCCTCTTATGAATAGAATAAAAATAACCCATGTAATTCATCAGATTAACTGATAAAAGGTTTTGTTCTTTCGCCTGGAGAGAGGGCTATAAAGAGATCATTCTTC
>NW_006383012.1:5100168-5104511 GCF_000327345.1 Myotis davidii | reverse complement strand
ATCAGATCATATCTATCTTTCTCTTTTTCACCCATGAAATATACTTGAAATACTGGACAAGGGTCAGCTCCAGAGAACGGATGAGGTGCTGCCCTGTCTCCCTGCCTCACAGAAGAGTAACTGTGAAGAAACACGCCCTGGGCCGAGGCATCCCTCTGAGGCCGCACTCATTCACCCGGCTGGGGGGAGCGGGAGAGGTCAGGTGACCTGCCTTTCACCTTGTTTTGTGGGAGCAGTTTAATGGTGAGGTGATGAACTCATTCTTACAAAGTCTCAATTCCTCTGTGTGCTTAATAAGCGAGAGCTAAGTTTTGTTTCAATCTTATTGATTAGACCGGAAGGCTGACTAAGACACTGTTGACATGATCATCTGTTTACATCATTCCTTTTCTTTCGATGTGAGCCCAAAATGCCGGTTACATTTTTAGTGATCGTGGTCATCATTGAACAGCCTCCGCTGAGCACCTTCCTGTCGGGACATCTGTACGCCGTCGGGTAGTTCTGATCCGAAAGGAACTTATAATTTAAAGCAGCACACAGGCCAGTGGTTCTCCACCGGGGGCAGGTTCCTCCTGCAGGACATGGGCTGCTGTCTGAGGACATTGTTGGTTGTCGTAAGTGGGGAGGGGTGTTCCTGGCATCTCGTGGGTAGAGGCTGGGGCTGCTGCTAACCATGCCAGGGTGCATACACAGCCCCACAACACAGAATTATCTGGCCCCAGATTTCAATAGTGCTGAGGCTGAGAAACCCTGATGAAGATATATGGACTTATGACAAATAGTGGCCGACCGGTATGACTCAGGGGCTGAGCATCGACCTATGGCCCAAGAGGTCATGGTTCAATTCCCATTTGGGGCACATGCCTGGGTTGTGGGCTCGATCCCCAGTAGGGGGTATGCAGGAGGCAGCTGATCGATGATTCTTTCTCATCATGGGTGTTTCTATCTCACCCTCTCCCTTTCTGTCTGAAATCAACAAAAATATATTTTTTGAAAAAGGACAAGTAGTTGAAAAATAGTGATGATTAAGAAATACCTAGGTGCTATTTAGACAAGAGATTTGGAGGGACAGGGGACAACTTGATACCTATTGAAACAGCTCTGATGGATGATTTAAGTACTTTTCTGCCACTATTGGAGCAGCTTCGTGAAAGGGATGAGCAGGGAGCAAAGGTCAGTAGGGAGCCAGGAGCTCTTCAGGCCGGCGCATGATGAATTACAATCACGCTGATTTCATCACTGTGGTCTACCTCTGATAAAAATGCGGGCATTTAGGAACCGATCCCTACTAAGGAGCCCTGTACATTGGAAGACAGGGACTTTACCCTGTGATTACAAAATTACTCAGCAAGGCCAGAAACAACTTCTTCAAGTTCACAATCATATGAAATCAGAGACCAAAAAAAAAAAAAGAGGAACTATCCCGCCAGTTCAAAGAAGTTATTGCATCATTTCCTTGTGCGCGGTGCTAGCTAAAAATAACCTTTAATCCTCATCAAGAGTAAACTGTCTTGTCAAAGAGAATTAGGAAGTTACTTCAGAGTGAGGTTAGAGGGCGGGGAAGAGAGAGCAATTCATCAAGGAAGAAATTGCTTGTTGCATTTTAAGATTAAAATATCGGAGTGACTAGAGAAAATGTGAGGCGAAGGGGGTCTGGGCTGTGATGGGAGGTGGAGGAGGAGACAGGTGCACGGGGAAGTATTTCTATGTTTGTGTGAGTGTGGGGGTCAGGAGGCACGTGATTCCTACCTGCAGTAGAGGTGGCCTGCTAGGGTGTCTTAAATGTTGGACAGCGGTGTTCTTTTTATTTATTTTTAATATGTTTTTATTGATTTCAGAAAGGGAGAGAGATAGAAATATCGATAATGAGAGATAATCATTGATTAGCTGCCTCCTGCACGCCCCACACTGGGGATCAAGCCTGCAACCCGGGCATGTGCCCTGACGGGAATCGCACGGTGACCTCCTGGTTCATAGGTCGACGCTCAACCACTGAGCCATACCAGCCAGGCCAGCTGGGTGTTCTTTTGTTCTCAGTCTTGGGCAGTGTGCCTCAGCCTTGAGTGTTCACAGAGATAGAGGGTAAACCACAAGCTCTGTGCCTATTGGGCCATGAAATGAAACATGGCAAAGACTGACCTTGGACTGAGCCCCAAAGCCATCGTCACCTCGGCATCACCACAACCCACACTGGGGGCAAGAGCAGACATGCTCCTCATTGGGTGACCACTGCACAGGCTGTCAGGGAGCAGCGAGGGGCGGCCCATGTCACACAAAGGAGGCTTTTTGACCTTTCAGGTGATCTGTAGATTGCAGTCGGCTGCCAGTCACTTCTATTTGCTGTGGCATTAAAAAAATCCATGAAGCAAAACCAAATGGGGGTCCTATGCCCTGAATTCTTAGTATAGGGGTTCAAAAACAGGCAACCATTCAAGGGTCAGGGTGTTCTAGCTCACGGTCCTTCCAGCCTTGTGATTTGGGACAAATTATTATTGCTCCGGTGGAAATCAATACTCATTCCACCCAGCCATTTCAGAGCATGCATATGTTGTGGAAATAGGTATGCGAAGATGAAGGACTTTTTTTTTTTTTGAGGTCACACCATCCTGAAGTGAAACAAATCTACACATCTGATCTTTTCTTTTTTTTTCTTAACTCAAAACCACAGTAACTCTGAGCTGGTTTTTAGTACATGGGAAGTACCACAAGGCCCTATGTAATAAGCAAGAGAAAAATGTTTTTCTCAGAACTCCCTAAGGAAAGAGGTGGATAGAAAGAACACAGGCTGGACCTGGGTTCAGTCCCACCTCACCACTGACTAGTTAGGCATCCTTGAGCAGCGCCCCCTGTTTCCCCAAGGTTCAACTACTTTGCCAGCAGAATGGAAATGACATTCCTCACTTCCCAGGGCTCGGGGTGACATGAGTAAGCTCACGCGTATAAGGGTCCTGCATAGTGGGTGGCATTTGTCAGGTGCTTCATAAACAGTATTTATTATGTATCATCATACTTTCTGTGTTAGAAATATATATCTCTAAGAGATGTCTTTCCCTCGGTGGTTATATGTCACATTATATAACAAGCCACAAAGCCACACCATCACAGGTAGTGAGGTTAGCAAAGGCCAGCAGACTCATTGTTAGCATTTTCAGCAAAGCCCTCTGTGAAGACTCACCATCAAACCTTGCTTACCTTTGCCTGAGCTGGTTTGGCTCAGTGGATAGAGTGTCAGCCCACAGACTGAAGGGCCGCGGGTTTGATTCCCATCAAGGGCACGTACCTCAGTTGCCAGCTTGGTTGGGGAGCATGAGGGAGGCAACCAATCGATGTTTCTCTCTCACACAGATGTTTCCTTCTCTCTGTCTGTCACCCTCCCTTCTACTCTATCTGAAAAAAAAAGAAAAAAAAAGGAAAAATACCCTTGGGTGAAGATTAACAAAAACAAAACAAAACAAAAAACTTGCTCACCTGCTTGCAATTTCTGTAAGCAGTGGGAAATCAAAGATGTGTGTGCTTATGGTAGATGTAAGTCCAATGGTAGAAAAAGCGCCATAAAGAAATGACATCATTATATGAAAGCTAAGGAGGCGTGGTCAGCAGAAGCAAGTAGTCGCTCCTGGGAGATGCTGGGACTCCAGCCAATACCTTCTGACCTACAGGCAGAGAAGAGACTCTGGGAACTGAAAGGTCGCTTATCGCACTTTAACAAAAAATAAAATCTTACGCTCGAAGGCTAGAATCTATAAATGGAATCAGGTATCAGGAGGAGGAGTTTCCAGGTGATAAACGGTGCATTTGGCCAAGAGCTTTTCCCATGTGGCATCAGCGAAGCATGGGACCCTTTTTCTGTCTATTCCCACCAGACTTACCATCAACACAGATGGAGGCCTGAGCTTACCGATAATACTGTACTGAGAGTCAGGTACAGTCAGAAAGGAGGTATGTTAAAACTTCAGTGAGTCACACAAAGGTTGGGCATAGAGCAGACTTTTAGCAAATACTGAATGAAGAACCCTAGGAAAAAAACACAACCACAGGTATGTGGCAAGAGATGCCATTCCCAGCTCTCTCTGCATTATTTAATTTGAGAGGAAGGAACTTGGAGCCCGACTTTTGGCAGTCCGGGCAGAATAACTATACCAAGTAAGAGGCTCTTGCCTCTCTGTGGAGCCCAAACCTCATCTCCAGCGACAGTGACTTGTGTGGCTTGAGGCTCTGTGTGGGCCGTCTTCCCTTGGAGCGAGGGAGAGCTGTTCCTGCCGCTTCCTCACTGCCGATCCCAGTGGAGAGAACCCAGCGATCACATCCACTTTTAGCCACTGAGCTCACTGGTTGGAGCCATC
>NW_006383012.1:5088138-5100066 GCF_000327345.1 Myotis davidii | reverse complement strand
GCAGCCAGGAGTGTATTTTAAAAAGAAATACTAAGAAAAGTTGAAAAGAGTGGCGTGCATGTCAGCCCCAGTTCACTATCAAGCTGTGACTCATTGTTCATTTCAGTTTGTATTTGGTGCGTTTGCCAGGGACTGAGCCACGTCTACTCCGGCTTGTTTTTTTGAATGAGAATTTCCAACCACATGGAAACTCTGGTGCCATTTAAAAACAAACAAAAAAAAAACCATAGAGTGCCACGCTCATCTGTGTCAACCACCAGTAACACTGAAATTGATTTCATATCCTCCCAAGTTAGGATCACTTTCCCCTACTTGGATTTGGTTTGCAGTTTTGGCATGAATTGGTGAGAGCTAAAATATCATTACATTTTTTTTAAAAAAAAGTTTTTGTCTGGTGTAGATTTGAGAAGATCTGAGGTTTGAAAATCATCATCATAAAACACATGATCGTCCATCAAATTCCTGAGACCACAGTGTACGTGGTGTTCCATTCCAGGCTTACGGAAACCGTAGCATCAGCTCTCATCTGGCCATTGTCACCGGGGTAGACAGAGAATCAATCAAATCAACAAGTACTTATCCAGGACTTAACGCACTCAGCGCAGCTCCAGGGTACGGGGGCGGGGGCTGCGGGAGACGGGAGGACACATTCCTTCATTGTGCGAAAGACTGAGGAGTTAAATGGCCATTGTTCCCTCCGGATGCTCACTGTCTGCCCTGGTCCTTCGCTGTGAATAGCTGCCTGATTTTAGGTTACAGGTTGGAAATGTTCTAACTCCTTTGTGCTTTCACCATGCGATGGGTTATTTGGAGGAGAAAACGCCCACAAATTTATTGCGCTGGCCTGGTGTTTGCTCTTCACAATTGCTGCTGATTTTGGCAGCATAGAAAGGACCCTGCATCCTGCACAACAGTGTAGAGAGAGCTTCAAGGGACTGATTTCCTCCCTGGCAGCCCCTCTCTGAGGGAGTGGGCAAGCGACCAGCAGGCCCCTGCTTGCCAGCTGGTAGCGTGCCGTCTCCAGGGCCCACGGAGCCGACCAGCAGGCAGACAGATAGGCACTGATGTTCCGTGCGTATTCCTGGAAAAGGGGGGAGAGGCCAGGTTATATAATGATCTGATTTTTTTTTTAAGAGAAGTCCAGACCCCTTTCTAATAAGTAAAGCCACAACTGAGAAGCGTAAGGGATTTTTTTTTCTTGTATGCCAATGAGGGAGGCATTTCAAAGCACCCATGATTTTTCTAGCAGCTTCATGTACATGTAATTTACATAGCATAAAACTCACCTCCTGTAAGTGCGCAGTCCAATGAGTTTTTGTAAATTTGTACAGTCGAGCAAACATCGTGATAGTTTGAACACCTCCAACACCCCAGAAAGTTCCCTCCCGCCCGTTTGCAGGCCGTCCCTGCTCAGGCTCAGACAACCACTGTCTGCTTTTTGTCTAGAAATCTCATATAAATGGAACCATACAGTATGTAGTCTTCTCTGTCTGGCTTCTTTCACTTATAATGTTTTCTGAGGTTTGTTCATGTTCTTTCATGTGTCAGTAATTTATTCCTTCTTACTTCTGAGTAGTGTGCCATCGTATGGACAGGCCATTTTTGTTAATCTCTTCATCAGTTGATGGACAGTAAGCTCTTCTTTCATTTTTTACTGTAATACCCACTCGGCCACTGATAACTTTAAGTAAGACATGACACTGATGTTGAAATGGCAATTTAATCCGCTTCTGATTTTGAGTTATTCGTGGTCACTGCACCAATTCTGAAATCTTCTTCAGTATAAAGTACATTGGAAAGTAGGACGTTATCAAGTGGATATTCTGTCCCATTAAGACTTCACTTAGGCCACATGGACCAGATCTTATAGGCTTGACATGAGCCAGCTCTTTTCAAAAGGAAGAGAAATTTGCCCAGACATTCCTACTCCCCGCTTCCTTACCATATCTGCTTTCTCACTCTTCAAGTACTTCCTTCTGCCAGGTGCCCTGCCCTTCACTCGTTCATGCGTGCATTGCTTCATGCACCCCCGTCCATTCTACAAACATTTACTGGGCACAGAACGAGGTGCTGTAGTGAAAGTAAAACATGAATCAAACATGAAGACTATAGCCCAGCTGGTGTTGCTCAATGGCTAAGCATTGACCTATGAACCAGGAAGTCAGGGTTTGATTCCCAGTCAGGGCACATGCCTGTCTTGCAGGCTCAATCCCCAGTGTGAGGAAGATCCCCCATATAGGAGGCAGTCAATTGATGATTTTCTGTCATCATTGATGTCTCTCTCTCTCTCTCTCTCTCTCTCTCCCCCTTCCTCTCTGAAATTAATTAAAAATATATTTAAAAAAACACATATCATAATAAAAGGCTAATATGCAAATAGTCATCATGGCATCACGCCGTAACAACCAATCAGCAGGGACCTGAGGTTGTGTGGTGCCTGGCCAGGCCGGGGGATCTCAGGCCGCACTGGGGGCACCTGAGACTGTGCCCCCTTGCCCCAGGGGGCTTGATGGGGGTGGGGCCAGCTGGGTTTGGATCTTGCCCAATGGGGGTGGGTCCAACCAGGTCTGGGTCTCGTGTGATTTCGAGGAGCGTGGGTGGGTGGGGGGACTTGACTCTGGGTCCCACAGCATGCCCCAAACTCTGACAGGAGGGAGATTTTCATATACATTTTACTAATTTTCTTTCATCTCTGACACTTCTATCATAGAGAAAGGGCAAATAGCAATATTAAAATATTTCCTTTAATTAATTCCCTTTTGATGTGCATGAATTTCATGCACTGGGCCACTAGTGAAGACTATAATCAGTCTGCACACATGCCCAACTCAATTTTTGGAACATTTTAACAGATCCATAGTAAAAGTGCATTTTACCTACATACACACAACTGAGACAAAAGTTTCATGAACACAATATTTTATCAGTGGTGCACTGTTATTTTCTATTTCATTTTAAAGAAATGGTTGGTGGCAACCCACTCAACAAATTTTACTGACACGAATGGGTTGCATCTTGCCATTAAAAAAATGTCACTCAAATATTAAAACTTTAGGATAAAGGAGGAACAGGGAAAGGGAGAAGTGTGTAGGAGCTGACCTGAGGTAGGCAGAATATCAGAGAGTGGGTGTGAGGCCCTTAGCGACACAGAAGCCATTCAGCGCACTTTATGGGTGGTTCCCACCAGGGCTTGGGCCACAGTCATCCTGGTAGCAAAGCCCGTGTGTTGGAGAAGGCAGGCCTCCGAGGCTCAGCAGAGGTGGCGGCTGGAGAGGGGGCAGCGAGAGGAATGTGCCTTCCTTCCCAGCGATAGGACCAGCCCAACTTCATACAGCACATGGCCCTGGCTGCTTCTAAATCTATTGCCCTTGGATTTGATAATGTTTCTCTTAGAGTAGCTGAAACTCGCAAGAACTGAACAGATTTTATGGTCTCTCGGGAGGAAAGAGAGAGACAAAATTTCTTCATTAGCCTGTTTTCTCTGAGCTGTTTTTTTTTGTGTTTTTTTTTTTTGTAATGCAATAACTAAAACCGGGCACTGTAACAATGTTTTGTCTCTCAGTAAATGCCACTGAAATCCTTTGTCTGGAGGTACCTCTCTCCTCCTCTAAAGCTTAAGGGTGTCAAGCATGCGGCAGGGGTGGCTTGGAGCAGGCCGGGGAGGGCTTTTTTTCCAAAGCCTGTATTGAGAGTTTACTATTGACAAAGCATTTTACGTACTTGGTCCCATTTCATTCTCAAGTTGAGCCAATAGAGTAGACACCTGTATCCTCATTTTCCAATGTAGAAAGGGGGCTCAGAGAGGTTCATTAACTTACCCAAGACCACAGAGCTATAATGTGGCAGAGTTGCAACGCCAACTCGGGTCTTCTGATGCCTTGGAGGCGGGGGAAGTTGGCGGTACTGCTTCCGCGAACAGTCATCGAGGATCTCTGACATACAGGCATGATCGCTGCCCCGAGGGCTCACGGCATTGCCCAGTGTGACCTGGACACAGGGTGACCTGGCGGCTGCAGAGAGTGGTTTGGCTGATCCACAGGAGATGAACTGTGGGAAGTGGGGAGCCCCTGGAGGCTCCTGAGCAGAAGCGTCACTTGGCAGATGCAGATTCCCTCTGGCCGTGGACGAGAGGTGACAAGCGCTGGCACAGGATGGCGGTGGCGGGAAGGCAGGGAACCATGTGGTGAACGTGGAAGGTGGCATGGCCAGACTTGATGGCTGATTAGCATCACTTTTTTTTTTTCCAGCCGACATGGTTGACCAGAGTGACCCCTTCCCCCATTCATTCAAGATAATCCTTTTGGGAAAAGGCCCCAAGCTACCTGCTGCTCCTGAATTCTGCTTGTGGAAGAAGCCCTGTTGTTTTGCGTCTCTGGCTGCAGCCGGAGGTGTATTTCCTTGGCTAACCCTGAACGCATGAGTGTGTGTGACAAGCTCAACCGCTCTCTCCACCACAACAAATTATTCCACATGCTCCCCAGTTGCATTCAAGCGAGTTGGGAGCCTGTGATTGTCCTTGCTTGGTCAGTGGGACCACACCGTGTTCCATGGTGTGAGCCGTTGTGTGGTCCCATTCCTGCAAAGCGTTCCCCCACCTGCCCTGCTTCCCACAGTGGCTAACTTAAAACAAAAATCACGAGGAAGGCCTTCCATATTGTGGCTCCCATTTGCAACATTTTCTTCTATCTTCGTAATTTCTTCCACCCAAGACGGAATTTTGTGTTTCAAAAACACAGGGCTCAGACTGGGACCACCCATCACTTTGACCTTGGTCCTGTCTATCCCTCTCTTCTCAGCCCTTCCAAACAGGGTTACTGATGGCCTCTTGGCCTCGAGAATGAGGTGAAATAGTCACAGCAACCCATGATGAGGAAGCACTGGGATTTTCACGTTAAACATGTAAGAAACAGCTCGAGTAATCTGGGCCAGTTCTGCCTTTGAGAGATGGCATAAAACAGAGAGCCCTTTATTTTCCAATCATTTTCAAACTAAGACAAGAGACTGGGAAAAGCCAAGGTTTGGCGAGTTGAAATGGAGTCCACCACCTATTGCACCTGGGGAAGCTGACTTAACGATCTCTGGACCTCAGGTTCCTCATCTGTAAAATGGGTTCAGAAATGCCGCTGCCTCCTAGAGTGGGTGCCACAGCTGACATTTGCAGCTGACGCGGGCTGGCCATATCCTTACCTTCTTGTCCCTTATTTGCTCTCAGGGTTTTGGCATGTTGGTCCCTTACTTCCGCTCAGGCAGAATAGCACAGTGGTTAAGAATGTGGCCTCTAGGCCCTAGCTAGTTTGGCTCAGTGGATAGAGTGTTGGGAACATTGGCCTGCAGACTGAAGTTCCCAGGTTTGATTCTGGTCAAAGGCACGTACCTCGGTTGCAATCTCCATCACTGGCCCTGGTTGTGGTGCATGAAGGAGGCAACTAATTGATGTGTCTCTCTCACATCGATGTTTCTCTCTTTCTGTCTCTCCCCTTCCCTTCCACTCTCTCTAAAAGTCAATGGAAAAATACCCTTGGGTGAGGATTAACAAAAACAAACAAACAAAAAAGATTTGGAACCTGGGCCTGCTTACTAGGTATGTGTGATTTGGGGCAAGTTGACTTCAAAATGCTTTTGCCTCAGTCTACCCATAGATAAAATGGGGCTGTTGTGAGCATTAAGTGAGCTAGCTGATCTTTAGAACTCCTTGAATCTCAATCATCTTAGGAGCCACCTGTTGGTCTAGGATAGTGGTCGGCAAACCGCGGCTCGCGAGCCACATGCAGCTCTTTGGCCCCTTGAGTGTGGCTCTTCCACAAAATACCGACTTCTGCGCATGGGCCACAGAGTTTCAATCGCACTGTACATGTGCGCCCACACGTGGTATTTTGTGGAAGAGCCACACTCAAGGGGCCAAAGAGCTGCATGTGGCTCGCGAGCCGCGGTTTGCCAATCACGGGTCTAGGAAGCAGGCCTTGGCTTACCTTCTGTCCTCCTCCTCTCTGTTCAAAGAGCCAACACAGCTTGGAATTCAACGACAATGAGAGTGAGGTCTGCCTTAGGATCCCAAACAGCAGTGATCTCCAGCTTCAGCTGCTCTCCTCCTGGACGCATTTCCTAGGGCACCTAAGCTTTCTGGGCAGGCTGGCTCCCTTAGAGGAGAAAGGTAGGTAACTTTCTTTTCTTTTTCTAAAAAATTCTGGTAAAATCTATGTGACATCAAATGTGCCGTTTTTGGCATGTTTAAGAGTACAGTTCAAATGCATTCAGTACATTTGTGCAACCATCACCACCATCCATCTCCAGAACTTGTTTATCCTGCAAAACAAAAACTCTGTACCCATTAAATGACTCTCCATTCGTCTCCCTCTCCTTGGGGAGGGGACCGCCGGTACCGAGCACCCGCCGGTACCGAGCACTTTCCACCTCTCCTTTCATAGGGACTAATGTGAACAGCCTTTACCCAGAGGCTCCATCCGAAGATAAAGGTGCTGAAATGGACATTCATGACTTACCCTCGGCTTACATTTCAGACACACAGATTCATCAGTAACCAGTTCCTCTCCTGGTTCCAAGACATCATCTCTTAATAATCGCATTAATGGTCAGCAGTAACGTATAAATAATTGTTCAAAAACCCATGTTTCACAAAGGTATTCGGGCCCCACCCAGGCTGACTCCTGAGATGGCTCTTACACCCTGTGCTGTCAACTTCACATTCTGACTAATCTCACAGTAATAGGAGTGCTGTTTTCCCTTCTGAATCACATGAAAAGATGGGGAGAGAATATACTTATACTAGAGGCTCGGTGCATGAAAGTCATGCACTGGGGGAGGGGGGGGCGGTCCCCTCAGCCCGGCCTGCGCCCTCTTGCAGTCCAGGACACCCCTCACCCCTTACCATCTGCCTGCAGTGGAGGTGGGGGAGGCTCCTGCCACCCCTGCTGCGCTCACCAGCCATGAGCCAGGCTTCTGGCTGAGTGGTGCTCACCCTGTGGGAGCACACTGACCACCAGGGAGCAGCTCCTATGTTGAGCATCTGCCCCCTGGTGGTCAGTGCGTGTCATAGCAACTGGTCATTCTGCTGGTCGTTCTGCTGTATGGTCAATTTGCATATTAGGGTTTTATTATATAGGATGTAACCCCAGGGAGACCAGCTGATAGCACATTCCTATAAAACTATTTTGGATGAAGTGAGTGTTCCTCGCTTAAATCAATATTTAGCCTTTGGGACTGAAGGGCAGTCACAGGCGTATCCATTGTCTCAGTGTTGAACACACCACTGTCACAGCAACATTGAATGGGGCCTTTGCACCGTATAACTGCGCCCCCCAAATGACATCAAGTTGAAGACAAATAACATCAAGTGTAGAATTCTCGTGGAGGTTTGAGAAGTGGGCATGATGAATAATGTGGTGTTAGATGGCTGGAAAGCTTTGCAATTTTCCTCTGGGTACTCAGCATCGCCATCACTGTTCACCCCTCATATGCCCTTCTTTGTGGTTAATCCTCACCCAGGGATATTTTTTCTATTGACTTTTAGAGAGAGTGGAAGAGAGGGGGAGAGACTGAGAGAAAAACATTCATGTAATGGCTGTCTTAGCAATACCGGAAGCTTGACGATAGTGACACTAGGTCAGTGGTCGGCAAACTCATTAGTCAACAGAGCCAAATATCAACAGTACAGTGATTGAAATTTCTTTTGAGAGCCAAATTTTTAAAACTTAAGCTATATAGGTAGGTACATTGTTATTAACTTAATTAGGGAATTCCTAAGGCTTAGGAAGAGCCACACTGAAGGGGCCAAAAAGCTGCATGTGGCTCACGAGCTGCAGTTTGCCGACCACAGGGCTAGGGAATCATGTGCCCTTCTTCAGAATTGCCAGCCATCCACAGCCCTTGCTGAAGGCGGGGGTTGATTTGACAGCGTTAGCCTTATGTGACCAGCCCTCTGGCCACAGTTGATTGGGCCACAGGGGCTCCTGACCTCAGAGAACAAATGCTGAATGAGGGGACAGAGAAGCTAGAGTCCACTGGGGGCCCTGGAGCCCAAAGGTCATGTGAAGATGAGGCTTGGGCATGTATCATGGGAAGCCAGTCGCTTAGGTTGGGGGTGGGGAGCAGGAGCTTACGTGCACAGAGAGGCAGAGACAGGACCACACTGGCCTAGAGAGAAGGACAGGGACAGGGTAGCATCCTGATGCCTTTCCGGGTCCCTGGAGGCCTCTTGAACTTCCTGTTCCAGGGTCCCAGGAGAGGCCCTCTTTGCTTCATAATAATTCCCTTCTGAATTGTGCTTTTTTGGGAATCAGTATCAGTTCCTTACCACCAAATGCTCTGTGTGGAAAGCACTCTGAGGCTGGGTGTCTGTCTGTCCCATCCAAAGCAAACTCCTCCAATTCCCCAACTGAAAAATGGGCAAAGGATTTTCATAGACATTTCTTCAAAGAAGATATTTATGAGCACATGAAAAGATGCTCAAGGTCATTGGACATTATTCATTAGGGAAATGGAAATGAAAACCACAATGAAATACCACTTCACACCCACTAAGATGGCTATTATTATTACTTTAAAATTTAAAAAAAAATATTTATCTTGAAAGTATTACATGTGTCCCTTTTCCCCCCAGTTGACCCCTTCTAACCCATGCCCGACCCCCATCCCAGGCCTTCACCACCCTATTGTCTGTGTTCGTGGGTTATGCATATTTGCATACAAGTTCTTTAGTTGATCTCTTTTCCACCTCTTCCCTCTGAGATTTGATAGCCTGTTCCATGCTTCCATGTCCCTGTGTTTTGTTCATCAGTATATTTTGTTCATTAGATTCCACATATGAGTGAGATCATGGGATACTTGTCTTTCTCTGACTGGCTTATTTCGCTTAGCATAATACTCTCCAGGTCCCTCCATGCTGTCTCAAAGGGAGGATGGCTATTCTTTTTGAAAAAGGAAAACAAAAAGTGCTGATGAAGCGGAGAAATGGGGACCCTCAGGTGTTGCTGGTGGGAATGTAAAAGGATTCAGTGCTGTGGAAATAGTTTGGCAGTTCCTAAGTTACTAAACATAGAATTTCCATATGACCCAGCAATTCTACTCCTGGGAGTACCCGAAAGAATTGAAGGCAGGGTCTCAAGCAGATGCTTGCCCATGAATGTTCATAGAAGCATTATTTGCAAGAGCCAAACGGTGGAAACAACTCAAATGTCCATCAACACATGAACGTTGAACAAACTAAGGTCTACCCTACAGTGGAATATTTTGCAGCCTTAAAAAAGAATTTCCATATGACCCAGCAATTCTACTCCTGGGAATACCCAAAAGAATTGAAGGCAGGGTCTCAAGGAGATGCTTGCCCATGAATGTTCATAGAAACATTATTTGCAAGAGCCAAAAAGTGGAAACAACTCAAATGTCCATCAACACTTGAACGTTGAACAAACTATGGTCTACCCTACAATGGAATATTTTGCAGCCTTAAAAAAGGAAAACAATCCTGATACATGCTACAACATGGGTGAACCTTGAAGGCACTATGCCTAGTTAAAGAAGGTAAACACCGAAGGACAGATAGGGTCTGATTCCACTCGTATGAGGTACCTAGAATAAGGCAAGTTCACAGAGAAAGAAAGTAGAGTGGTGGTTCCCAGGAGCTGGGGGTGGAGGGGAGGGAAGAATGGGAATTATTGTTTAATGGGCACAGAGTTTCTTTTGGGGTTGAAAAGAACATTCTGGAAAAGAATAGTGGCGATGGTTGTTCAACGTTGTGAATGTACTTAATGCCATTGAACTCTACACTTAAATTTGATTAAAACGCTGCATTTCATGTTATTTATGTTTTACCACAATAAAAACAAACAAATGGCAGTGGAGAACAGATTTCTTTCCTTCCTCCATCTTTCCGTGGTCTTTGAGCATCTGGCCAAGGCCACCTGACGCTTTCTCATGAGGAGGGTCAGTGTTACTGCTTGCAGCTGAGACTTGGCAACCCGATGGGAGGGAGCTAATTGTTGACTGGCCCGTGTTGCCACCAAAGTGTTTTTCAAGACCAACTGGGGGTCCAGTCCTAAGATGGTGAGCACATGACGGGTGATTTTGTGCTTGTTCAGTGGAACTGCCCTCCCAGAGCACAGGGGCCTGGGCCTCACTCCTTTGAAATGTCTTCCTAAGTATGTGCTGCTGTAATTTTTCTTACCATGATAGTCATTCTACCCACACTGAACCCAGAGATCTCCCCCAGATTATTAAAGATAAGCTAGGAAGAATCTTCATTACAGATTTATAGCCATGAAAAGTTGAAACCCAGGCAAATGTTCAAGGTAGAGATATTGTTAAATTAATGATGGCATATCCAGATGATAGAATAGTATGCAGCCATTAAAAGTCCTATTTCTAAGGATATGTCATGATGTGGGGAAGTGCTCATAGTGAAATTCATGTGAAAAAGCAGGACAAAGAACTGGATAGTCGTCATGGTTCCGGTATTGTTGCAGCCATATCTGTATAGAAAACTTCTGTAAGGAAAAAACTGAAATGTTACAGTGATTATTCCAGAGTAGAAACGTTATAGGTCATTTGATTTGTTTCTTTATACTTTTCATTTTTTTCCCTAGAAGGCATACTATGTTATTTTTATATTCAGGAAAATAAAATGTTATTCACTTTTTGTGAAAGAAGGTGAAGTGAGGTCGTTTTGGTGTAAAGAAGACATCTAGCACAGCTCTCCTAGGTCAGTGTTTTAAAAGCCGAGAGGCCCTTGTTTAATGGGCACAGAGTTCCACCTTGACCTGGATCTGCACCTATCACATGTGTTAAAAACATCTCTGAGCGGTAGTTTCCAGCCTACTATTCCTCTTGGAGACCTCAGCTTGGTGCATCATTTGTTTTGTTTGCTGCAGACTGGAGGTGGAAACACAGCCGCCTGCTTCTTTTGCTAGAGTTTGTGTCTGGGTTTTGTCCATCGCTGTCGTATTTACACCTTTTTGTCCTTCTGAAGGCTTCCCTCCCTGTCCCCTACACCACTTCCTAAGTTGCACAAACCCACCCACCTTCTACACCCCAGCAGCCCCCACCCCCAATGCTTCAGAATTCCTGATTGTTTACTCAAAAAGAAGAGTGATTCATGCTTGGAATTCCAGGGCTTGTTTATCATCTGCATGACAGTTATTTGGGGGAACTTCCAATCTATCTTGGTTTGAGTCTTGCGGAAAGGAATAAATTACTCTTCTTCCCCAATAAAATATGTTACCAGCTCGCTATTGTATGGAATAGTTAAACAACAAACAAAATAAAAGCCAGTGACATACTTCCTGTTAGCATCACGGGCATTCTTACAAAAGGAAAAATAAGTCAGAAGTTTGCTACAAGTGGTATTTTCTACCACTATTACTGCCATTTGCCGTTTTCTTGATGAGCATGATGCTTCAGATGCTGTGGGAATTGTTACGTGTGCACTTCATAAACATGAGCTATGTCATTGGCCTCGGCAGCTTCTCTTTTGGAATATTGAGAATATTTAGTATGATTTGTGTATCTTCTGTACTACATGGGGCAATGTGGGATTATGCAACAATATTTTAACTCAAAATTGTCAAAATCTATAACCACAAAGAGGAACATGCTTACAATGACTCTGGGGAATATTGTGGTTTTTTTAGTCTTGTTTTAAAAATAATAATGGCAAGTTTTTTTTTGTTTGTTTTTCTTTTGTTTTGTTTTTTTCCTTTGCACTCTTTCAAAAAGCCACTAGGTCTAGGCAAAAGCAACAAATTCTTTGAAGACTTTGGAAACAAACCACTTTCCTTAGCCAAAATGGAAACAACCAGGCCATTAAAATAATTATGTACTTTGAAATGAAAACTCTATGAGGTTGAAATGTAGAATGCGCCTACAGAGCCACTTGGAAGAGCAAAATCTCAAAATGAAAATGAACCGAACGCTTGC
>NW_006383012.1:5061664-5088114 GCF_000327345.1 Myotis davidii | reverse complement strand
GCGGCCAATGTCGTCAAATTCAGCTTCACCAGCACAAGGCACCCTTGAGAGTCTTCCTTGACGCTGGTGAATATTAAGGCTGTTTGGACACAATTATGGCTATTGTTGGTCACAGCTCTGGCATGACGCTCAACTAACAACATGCTCGGCTGTTGTCTCAAGGTCAAGCTCAGACCATACCAGAGCTTAGCTGAGTGGGTGACGAGAAGCAAGTACAAGATCATATCCATTTGCTATGGTGATGGAACACCTCCATTATAAGAACACAATTTTTAATCACGGTGACACTTTATCCATAAGTGGGAAATAAATTCAAATATTTAAAAACTTAAAAGAAAAGGATACTCAATAGGGAGAGGCTGTGAAATTCCTCTTATGAGTGGTGCTCCATCTTCTGGAGGGAAGAGCCAGGGGAACTATCTAGAAGAACTTGAATTAGGGGCCTTGCCCATAATCAGCAATTACCAGAGATGACTGCTTTTGACCCATTTATAGGGCAGGGCAAACTTCTATTCACTAAATAAATGCTCTTATCACTCGTCAATGACCCTTAGAAGAACTTGAATTAGGAGCCTTGCCCATAATCAGCAATTATCAGAGATGATCTATTTATAGGGCAGGGCAAACTTCTATTCATTAAATAAATGCTCTTATCACTCGTCAATGACCCCTTGAGGCCCCCAAGACACCTTACCTCACTCATAGCTCAGGAATGTCTTACATACCCAAGTTCCTTTTCTATCTTTGAACCTCTCCCACATGTGTGGTCTCTGACTCTCTCATTGTATGTGGGGTTCCCAGACATATGTATATATTAAATTTGGTCATTTTCTCTTGTCTATATCTCTTAGTTGTCACTCCCTACTTCCCCATCTCATCACCTCGAGTCCTAAGCAACCACCAATCTGCTTTCTATAAATTTGCCTATTCTGGACATTTCATATTCATGGATATAATACAACATGTGGTCCTTTGTGTCTGGCTTCTTTGCAGTTGGCATGTTTTCAAGGTTTATTCATGTTGTAGCGTGTATCAGTACTTCATTTCTTTTTATGCCAAATAATATTCCATTATAATGACATACTATATATATATTTTTAATCCTCACTGAGGATATGTTTATTGATTTGAGAGAGAGAGAGAAGCATTGATCAGTTGCCTCCTGTTCTCACCCCGACCAGGTATTGAACCCACAACGTTTTGGTGGACGGGACGATGCTCCAACCAACTGAGCCATCTGGCCAGGGCAGAACTTTCTCTTTATGGGCATAGGTCCCTCTCATTTTTCCTTCCTAGCAATACTGACAGTGTTTTCAGTTGTATGTGTGTGAACTAATTAACTTGAAAATAGGTGTGAATTCTCTCCTTAGGTAAGTCAGCACTAACACTTTTTCAAACAAGGAGTTCTGCAGTTTTCAGGAATGGGTATGTGAGTTACTCCAGTACTTCTGGGGAAATTTTAAGCAAATACTTATCGTTAGTTCTAGAATTACACTATTAGTTTTATATGTCTTTTCCCCATATTTTTATATGTGAACGCCTTTAATACTTAAAATTTTTTATCTGAAAACCTTGTGTCAAGGTTTACTTTCCTGTAAATCTTGGCATTTTATTCACTCATTTATTGATTTCATTCATTTGTTCAAAGCCATTCATTTTTTGAAAGTCAATGGGGGTTTTAAGGGTGTAGGAGAGAGGTGGAGATGGGATTGGAGAGGTGGCAGAGGTGGCTCTCGTAGGGCTCTGTAGGCTTGATTTTGGGTTACATTCTATGATCAGTGGGAAGGCAGATGAGTTTCAAGGAAGGAAGTGATGTGATATGTCTAAAGAAGGTACCTCTGGAGTTTTGGAAATATGTATAGGGCCAGTACAGAAAAGAGATAATGGTGGGTTGGATTAGAGAGGTGACAGTGCAGATGGGAAGAAGGGGATGGATTGGGGATACATTTTGCAGGTAGCTATAGGAGAGAAATGAGAGGGGGAGGGAGGGGGGAAATGAGAGAGAGAATGAGAATGAAAAATTCAAGCATTCTTCCCAGGTTTCTGGTTCAGACTACTGGGTGGGTGGTGGTGCCATGAAGTCTAGGATGCTTGTAAGACTTCTGAATGGAAGGGGTAAATGAGCATCCATGCATGCTGAGGAGAGCTCAAAGGTGGGACTCCGACTGGAGAGGTACTTTCAGGCATCTACAGGCAATGGATGATACAGCTGTGGGATCACTAAGGTCCTCTTGGGAGAGAGGCTGGAGGGTGGAGAGCAGAGGGCTCCTGACCAAAAGCCCTGGAGGGCACTGACAGGTTGGACAAAGGAAGAAGCTCTTGCAAAGGAGACACAGAAGAGGCAGACGGAGTGGAAGGGGAGCCACGAATGCGGCTGCCACAGAAGCCAAGAGAGAGGAATGCTTTGAGAGGGAGGCGATAAGAACCTGCAGGTCTTGACTGGGGAAACTTAAATGGAATGGCAGGGAGATAAGGTTAAAAGTTGGATTGTGGTGGGTTAAGGAGTAAAAGGGAGGTGGATCCAGGGGTGTGTGTGGACAAGTCCTTTGAGCAGTTTGGATAAGAGAAAGAGCAGAGAAGTGGGGAGGTAGCTGGAGGTGGATGAAAAGGGAGGTTTCCTTTAAGATGAGAGATATGAGCATACTTGTTCACTAATGAGGATGAATGAGACGAAGGGGAGAGAAAAGGGCGAGGGCGAGAGGGAAAGTCCTGGCAAATCACTTTATATTTTAAAATATGTATGAGACAAGATTAGCAGGTGAGAGATGGGGTGTGGAGAGAGTAGAGAGGAAAATGTTTGGGACTAGTCTCCTCTTCAATGGGAAAATATGCTTACATACTAGGGAGAGAAGGAATTGGAATGTCAGGCTGTGTTAAGGACCAGTGAAATAATTCATTTTAAGTGAAATCAAATTATCCAATGGCTGTAAGGTAATATTCAGGGAAGCAAAACACAGGGTTTAGGTAACAGTGAATCTTTCCTAATTCTCCTTCGGTTCCCTAAGGAGAAAACCTCGCTGTGGGGAGTACACATCTGCAGCACGTCCACACCTGCCGTCCAGGCCCCGCTGTAGAGCAGCCCTCAGACCTGGAGCGCTCCATCTGAAACCTCACCAGGCAGGAGCTGGAAAGCACTGCTTTGCTATCCTTGTCTGTAATTTAAAAAAAAAGTTTTTATTGATTTCTGAGAGAGGAAGGGGGAGGGATAAGAATAGAAACATCAATGATGAGAATCATTGATTGGCTGCCCCCTGCACGCCTCCTACTGGGGATTGAGCCTGCAACCCGGATATGTGCCCTGACCGGGAATGGATCTGGTGATTTCCTGGTTCATGAGTCGATGCTCAACCACTGAACCACACAGGCCAGGCAACATGTCATTTCTTATAGGAAAAAGTCTCTTTTCTTTGTTCTCTTCTGGCTTTCCAGCCATACACATAGACTTGCTTCTAGCAGAATGGTCTCCTGTAGGGTGACCAAACCTTCCGATTTGCCTGGGACTGTTCTGGTTTTAAAATGGAAAGTTCCGGGGAAATCCTAGGAATTCCCTCAGTCTCAGGCAAAACAGGATGGTTGGTCACCCTGATCTTAGGTCCAGAGACAAAGCCTACACTCGCGGGGTGGTGTTTCTCTTGGACACTAAAGAATGTTTGAATGGTTGTGTCCAGAGACCTGTGTTTGACAAAGTCAAAGGGAATGAAATGATTTCCTCATTCCCATTTAGACTACTGTGAAAATATTAAAACCCTGCTGTTTTTGTTAATACAAGTTATGTAATGCATTAAAAGAAGGGTTTGTTGCATCAGCAGTTGCTTTTATTGGGCTGAGCTAGGAAGACCTGCAAAGAACCATTCTTCAAGGCGTGTTTATAAAACCTGCTATGTTCATAGTGAAGTGTAAACCCCAATCGGCTTCATACAGGTGGCGTTGCATGGTGCACCTGCCTGCACAACAGACTGTGTTTACCCAAAATATTTGGGATCTGCGTTGTGTGTTACCTTAAAGTAATGCTAGCTGCTCTGATAAACAACTCCAAAATGAATTGCTTAACACAATAGAAGTTAATTTCTCACTAACATAAAGTCCAAAAACAGATGTTCCTGATAGGTTGGTAATTCTCCAAGCAGTGATTTATCCATTTTGTGGTTTATCCAACATATGGCTTCTAAGGTTGTCATGATTATTTGTATCAAGCCAATGAAAGGATAGAGAACATAGAATAACAGAGAACATGGGATGTTTGGGGGATGGCGAACTTGGATGTGACAGATATTATCTATTTACATTCCATTGACTAGACCTCAGTCACAGGCCACACCCAACAGCAAGATGGTCTGGGAAATGCTGTCTAGCTAGTGACCAGGAAGAAGAAGGAATGGGTTTGGTGAAAGCTAGCAGCCTCTGTCACAGACCAGTGCCTTGTGTGTTTCTCACCATAAACCAGGGACAGATTTCATCTTAAATGCAAGAAAACCTGGGAGGGCAGACACAGTAAGGTTGAATTCTGTTTTTCTTCCTCTCTCTAAACACACTCCATCTTCACACTTGAGTTGTCACACGTTTTTGTGTGTTTTTTCTCTTTACAGCTGTAGTTCATTTGGGCCAAATAAAAATAGAGTCAGTTTCTTAATGTGCCACCTCAAACTCTTTAGGAAAGGAGGTGCGGTCATAATTGTGAACAAATACACTTATCACATGTGAATGATCTCTTGGCTTGCACAGGGCTGGAAAGTCACCCTACTCCTAAGGCTAACTTCATAAGACTTGCGGACGTCTGCATTCCTGTCTTATTTCTGCAATAAATTACCACAAATTTAGTGGCTTAAAATAACACACATTTATTATCATAGGGTTCTGGAGGTCAGAAGTCCAAAATCAGTCTCAAGGTGTCAGTAGAGCTGTGTTCCTCAAGGAAGCTCTAGCAAAGAATCCATTTCCCTGACTTTCCCAGTGTCTTGAGGCTGCCCACATTCCTTGGCTCATGGCCTCACACCCCACTACCTCTGCTTCCATCAACACATCTCCATCTCTCTTTGACTCTCCTGTCTCTGTATGATAAGGACCCTTGTAATTACTTTGGGCTCACTTGGATAATTTTGTATAATCTCTCCATCTCAAGTTCCTTAACTTAGTCATACCAGTGAAGGTACCATGTAAGGTAACACACTCAAAGGTTGCAAGGATTAGGATGTAGTGGGGAGCTGTGCTTCAGCCTACCATAAGATCCTATGTTCTACTTTGAGTGATAATCAGCAAGTCTCAACATACATGAAGAGGAGGAATAGGTATGATTTTATCACGGACCTGACTGGAGTGGGATGGGGTACGGAGCCATCTGTGGGGCACGGGGGGAACCAAATTATCAGGAATTATAACAACCATTAAATAATGGCATCAGCACACAATGGGAGAGGAAACATGAAAGCAAACACACAAATAATACTCCATGACTCTCTTCATGGAAATTCATGAACATGTGGGAGGAGCACATCAGAGTCTTTGTGGAAAGATAAAAGGAGATAACAGGAGTGGGTTTTGTGGAACTGTATTGGCGATAGATTTTAAAAGATTCTCAAAGCTGATCACAGGACCATGAGAATGAACAGGGAGGGACTTCAACTCTTCACATGATGCCAGGGCATCTTGGAGCTGAAACAGAGCAATTCTTACTTTGCTCCCAGTTTAATCTCCCAGAGATTCCATAGAGCATTTTGGGACACCATCAGAATCCAGTTCTGGCCAATAAAGAGAAATTTGTTCTGTGGAAATGAAAGTAATCTTGGGGAAAGAGACCATGGAGGGTGTCATGCATGTATTCAGATGATCTTGCGTGGGGGCCGGAGAGAGAGGGGACAATTACATTTGTTCCAGGTGCTATGCTAGGTGCCTTACAACTCTATTACCTTTAAATAATGCAAAACTTCTATGAAGTCAGTAAATGTATTAGTTACCTATTGCTGTGTAACAAATTACCCCCCCAAAGTTAGTTAATGGCTTAAAACAATAATGATCATTGTGGTTCTGAGGGTTGACTAGGTCTATCTAGGGGTTAGAAGACTGTAACTGGGGCAGAACTTATCCTGAAGGCTTCTTCACACACATGTCTGAGACCTGGGAAGACTCAAACATCAAGAAACTGAAAACGCTAGTCACTCCCGAAAGCCAAACTTCTTACACGGTGGTTCTTGGCTCCAAAGTGAGGTTCCCATATAAAATATAGGACACTTGGTTAAAATTTAAATTTCAGAGAAACAACCAATAGCTTTTTTTTAAGTCTTGGTATATCCCATGCAATATTTGGGATGTGCACTAAAAAGTTATTTATTTTTCTGAAATTCACATTTAACTGGCCTTTCTGTGTTTTACTTGCTAAATCTGGCAAGCCTATTTCAAAAGTGCATGTCCTGAGAGAGAGCCAGGCAGTTAGGGTTTTGTCTCGAATGGCTTCGTGTCAGAAGTTGTATAGCATTCTTCTGTGTGCCCAGATAGGGGCTGTCAACATGACATTGTAAGAAAACACATGGGATGGAGCACACACATGTAGTTACTGGTGTGGACATCTTTGGGAAGGAAAATCTTTTGTACAGATTAGGAAACTTAGATACAAGCACATTCAATGACTTGGTGGGGTGATATTGCCAGTAAATGGGAGAGCCAGCATTCAAACCCATGGCTGTCTGAATCCAAATCCATTTTTGAGTTCATGATAGCCAAGGTTGGGGAAAGTTTTGCAGTTAAGATACACAATACCAGGGAGAAGGGTATAGAAAGAGATTAAGCAAAGAGCACAGACAGTAGGGTGCTGAAGGCCTGGAGTGGGGCGGGAACCAGGTGGGGAAGGAAAGGGGAAAAAGCGGGGAAGGCATCTGTAATGCTCTCAACAATAAATTTTTTTAAGAAAAGCAATACAATGTCGACTTTAGGGAAGCAGATTTCCTGAAGATCGGAGGAGAGATAGGCCAGATGTCATCGTCAGAGGCTTTCACATGAGTGTTGTCTCAAGAGAGTGGGGACGCTCAGAAATGTCTCTGTAAATCTGCAATCGCAAGTGTCCTCCACAGAAGAAAAGGAAAGGGAGCCAGTAAAACCAGAGGCCGTGCCGGAAATCCTCTGATGTCCTCAGGCTTTAAAAGGGCAGGAACCACAATGGGAAGGAAGCGCACTTAACCAAGGACAAGTGGAAATGAGCGGCAGAGAATTGTAGGAATCGCAGCAGGAAGCGTTACACCCTACATGGTCTCCGGGAGAATGTTCTGGAAACAAGGAAGGGCTACACCTGCTGCTTCAGGTCAATGGCGCATTCATGGGTCAGAAAAAGGAAGAGGCTCTTCCAAGACAATGACCTTGAAACGAAAGCAGCTTCTGGAACACAGGAGATGATCAATACATATTGGCTCAGTGCACGACAGAACAAGCAAATATGTTTAGGAGGGAAATGAAGTTATGCCGGGATTGGCCATGGTAAACACTTCTGGTGCAGAAGAGCTACAGCCAGGTAGGATACTACGAACAGAGACTATAAAGGAGGAAGGGGGCAGGGGGTGGAATGAGCATACATCAGTATAATGTCTAGAAGGAATAATTCGTGATAATTAAAATGGGCTATGTGGCAAAAATTAGGACTACTATACATTACATAATTGGCCAAAGAAGTTGTGATTCAGAAGTATTTTGGTTTGAAGTGGTTAAAATGTAAAACGAAGACATTTGTTGTAAAGGATTGTCTTGTTTTAGTATAATTTTAAAAATCTGATTCTGTGTTTTCTTGCTAGGAAAACAAACCCCATTAGCTCCATTTCTTGCTAGAGAGGTAGTACCAAATGTTAACTTTTACTCAGATCCTTTAGCTTGGAGTGTAGTTTACTAACAAAGGACATTGTCTTATAACTGTTTCAATTTCCACTCTAAGAAAAACAGGGGAATATTTCCTGGTGAAGTAAATACAATAAAAGGTTTGTTTTTGGTTTGGTTGTACTTTTAAAAGTTGTTGCTGAAAGTGATTTTGACTAAGGTAGTCAATAAGATGCTTTGTTTTATTTACTTACAGACTTTATGAATAAATGCTGGCATTTTCCATTAAGCGTTTGTGAGATTTGCATTTACGCACCTGGGGTTGAAACCACTTTTGCTTAATTTGGTATTCCGAAATCTGTTGATAGACTAAAAAAAAAATGCTCAAATACATTTGTTCAATCATCGTTTTTTTGAATTCCTACCATGTGCAGCTCCTTTTCTGAGTAATGGAGATAGAGCAATGAATAGGATAAGGCCCAGTAAACAAGTAATAGACAAGGTTTAAAAAGTAACTTCAGAGAGTAACAGATTCCATAAAAATTAGTTAACTGGTGGTGTAAGGCTGCTGTTCCTGCATCTCATCTCCATCCTGAAGTCAGCAGGCAGGCACTTTCGAAGTCGGGATGAGTGTGAAGTGAGGGAGGAAGGACACCTTGGGAGCTGCAAGGATGAGCGGGCACCTGATGGACCTCTGGCTCCTTCAGGCCTCCAGCCCTGGTGCTTTCTGTCACGGGGCTAAGTGTGCACCTGGCCAGGAGCTGGAGTTGCTGAAGGGAGACATCCCAGGGGAACTGAAGTTGCTATGGCTCAGCTGCTCTGCTGGTCAACACAATGAGCCAGCAGATACGCGTCCATGCGAGTGAGCTGCAGTCGCACCTGGTGCCCGGCATCGACCTTCCTACAAAAAAAGAAGAAAAGAAAAGAAAAAAAGAATGCTGCCCTTTCATTTCTGCGTCCAGATCTCGTGCACAATGATGGGTCATGCTAACCTGGAACCATGCATGGAGGGAAATTCTGAGAAACGGAGTTCCGGCTTAGCTGGGTTGTCACAATACAAGCCCACCCGCTGGTTCCAGGAACAGCGAGATGACCTGGCCGGCTCGCCTCTCTCATCTTGGCCCATGCCTTGCCGCCTGCATACTTATTGAATACTGTAGCCTGCTCTCACTGGCCCGAACTCGACATTTCCAACTCCTCACTAATTTCTCTTTATTTCCCATAGCCCTCATCACCTTCTTACACATTATATTATTAATCATTATGTTTATTGCTTGCTGTTTGTTTCCTCTCAGTAGAACTGAAGCTCCATAAGAACATAAATATTTTCCCATGTTGTTCCCTCCTGTGTCCCAAGCACCTTGAATGGCCCTGTCACAGCGAGGGCACCTGACACATGCTGTTGAAGGAAGGAGGACAACTGGGGGTCAGAGAGAGTCTGGGAAAGTCAGAGCGGCCAGGTCAAGTAGTGTGGATTGTATCTGATGTGTAGTGAGATGCCTTGGCCGTTTGCATCAGAGGAGTCATGCGCTCTGTCTAGTATTTTTAAGAGATCACTTTGGCTATGTGTGTGTGCCGGGGTGGGCATGAGGGATGTGGCAGGAGGGGGAGCCTGGAAGCGGGAAGACCAGGCAGGAAGAGATTGTAGTTGTCCAGTTGGGGTGAGAATGGCTTGGACTGTGGTGGCTACAGAGATGTGGAGGCAAGGGGTCAGATTCGAGCTATATTGTGATGGCGGAGCTGTCAGCACTTGCCAATGGGTTGGATGTAAAAGATGAGGGTAGCTCAGGGATTCATCCTGAGCTGCTGAGTGACATGGGGGGCCCATTAGCAGAGGTGCAGACTGGGAGAGGAACAGGTTTGAGGACAGAAACCAAGATTTTCATTTATTTATTCAACGAGTATTTACTGAGTCCTGACTACGTGCTGCTTACTATGTCGAGTCTTAGGGATGCAACAATAAACAAACTGGGCTAAAACCCTTGCCCTCAGGGAGCTTACATCCCAGCAGGAGGAAAAAATGATAAACAGGAGAGTCAGTAAGGTATGAATAATCAGAGGTGATAGGAGTTAGGGGATAAGGAAGGGAGTATGGAGTGTGAAAGGAGGTCGTCATGTATAATTATGTGGCCAAGGAAGGCCTCTGTAACAAGGGGCCTTTGATAACGACTTGGAGGAGGTGAGGGAGGAAGCCATGAGGACAGTTGGACAAGAACTTTCCAGGCAGATGGACTGGCATGTTCTCTCAGAGTGGAGCCTGTTTGCCACGTTTGAAAAACACCAAAGAGATGAGCATGGCAGGAGGGAAGAGCCGTGAGGGAGGAGGACAGGGAAGTGATGAGTTGGGGATGTAAATCAGACCATTTTACAAATTTGTGTTTGGCATGAGATGAGAAGCCATTGGAAGCCGAGGAGCGACATGAGCCAATGTAACCTTTGACAGGTTTGAGACACCCATTGGACATCCTAGTGGAGGTGTCGAGGAGGAAGCTGGGTATGAGTCTGGAGCTCAGGAGAAATATCATAGCTGTGTTTGGGTGCTTTCGGTGTACAACAGTAGTTAATGTCACGGGACTAGATAAGGTCAACCAGGGACACATTATAGACAGAGAAGAGCAATAACAGGCAGCAGAGATCAAGACAAAAGTGTCATGCTCAGAGACACAAGCCATCTGCAGTCATTCCCGGGTCTGCTTCGTTCACACTCGGGGCCACTATTGGGAGCAATGATTTATCTAATTCATATGCAGTTCTCTGAGAGTCCATAATAAAAGTCATTTACAAGTTCAAAATGTGTATTAGATATGTGTTCATATTGTAGTTCTTTGTAAGAAAAGCTGTGACTGTAAGTGGTATCAGGTGAGAAGATGTAGATGACAGGACCCCGAGTGGCCAAAAGTTCTCAGCCATAGGTAATGTCCGACCTTTGTTCCTGGGACCACACCTAGGCTTCTGTGGCAGAGTTTGGTGCTTTGTGCAATAAGACCAGTTAAAGTCACAGTGGGCTTGAAGCTTTTGCTCAACAATTATTCTTGCCTGTCCATAGATGGCCAGATGCTAGTAGTAGTGTTCTGGTAAACCAGCTCTCCAGGATGGAATGGGGTGGAAGGAGGCTGATTTGTAATGTTTGCCAATTTCTATGGTGTAAATACTCCCAACAAGCCAATTTCATGTTACCAATCATTTGACAACTGGTTCACAAAATTCCTGCAATTTTCCTGAATATGTAACAGCATACAAACCTTCCCCCCCCCCCAACCTATAGCTAGGTTATACTTTTAAAGTCCCAATTCCTGTGGCTTCTCAGAATTTTCTCCACTTCCTGTATCCATGCCTACAGTTCAATTGAAGAGGGCTGGGTGCCCAGCACAATTCCATTTACCTCTGGAAGGAATTCCTTCTCTGTTACAGTCACTGGTAGACACCAGCATGTGTTTTCTGAATTGAGCTGCTCTTCTTGTCTTTTCCTACCTCAGGATACTTGTCCTTGCTTGGGGTCTGCCATATATCCATACATATACTACGCTTTCCACATTATTTAATATTTTTTAAAAATATATTTTATTGATTTTTTTATAGAGAGGAAGGGAGAGGGAGAGGGAGAGGAATAGAAAGTTAGGAATATTGATGAGAGAGAAATATCAATCAGCTGCCTCCTGCACACTCTCTACTGGGGATGTGCCCACAACCAAGGTACATGCCCTTGACCAGAATCAAACCTGGGACCCTTCAATCCACAGGCCGATGCTCTATCCACTGAGCCAAACCAGTTAGGGCTATTTAGTTATTTTAAGACCTTCTGTGAGGAGGGCCCTGAACTTGATGGCGATCCAAAAGGCACAGATCTGCCCTCAGGGCCTTATAGGAGAGTTGAGAAAAATGGAAAGAATACCCAGGAAGGTTGTTGTTGTTGTTGTTACTTTTTGAATCTGCAAACATTCCATGCAAAATGAGAGACACAGATGGAGTTCACAGAAGGGAATGTACACAGGCAGCTCTCACTGGGATGTGGGACAGGAATCTGTGCTAATGTAGAAACTGAGCACGTGCAAAGCTGAGGACTGGGATCCCATTGGCTTTTCTCATTTTCATTTACCACCTTGCATCAAGGAATACACTGTTCCCTAAAGTACTTTAATGATCAGCAAAATGCTGTATTTACCTTGGGACAAAGACCGATAGTATATATTTACTTATTTAGATCTATGCACTACTCTCCCCACCCCTACCCCAAATTCCACCCCATTTCTAAAAGTCATGCATCCTATGGGACTCATTGCTACTTAGGGGTAGGAAAGAGACTCTTTGCTAAGCAGATTCACTACACTTAGAGCCCAGTGACCTTTCTCTCAGATGTATATTGTCTTTGGAGACATGCGTCAAGCTCAATTAGTTGCTCAGTGGGTCCCCTACTGGTCAGTGCCACCTCTTTTTCAATGCTCACCAGGGGACCTGGCATGAAGCATCTCATTTGGGTCATGTGGCTGGGAGAGGAAGCAAGACACAGCCACACCAAAGCGCCACCACCCCCAGGTCTCCAGGACAGGAGGCATTTTGTGGTCAATGGAAGACAAGGACTATCCCCTATCATCCTTTCTGTATGTGTGATGGTGATTTGGGTGGGGGTGAGGATGGGTGCACGAGTCAGATGACAGGCAGACAGAGTCCCTTCTCACTGGCGACATTTGTGCTGCCTTCTTCTCCCCTCCTGGTGAGCATTGCAACACTCAGCCCGGTGGGTCTGGGAGCCAAGTGGCTGATTGGAAGCCCCAGGAGGCAACGAATACAAATGACTCCTCAGGCCACCAGTTCCCCTGGAACTTGCTAAACTGCGACTTTCAAGCCAAGAGCAGCATTTTTCCGCAGCTCAAGTCTGGAAAAGACTATGAAACCACATGGGTCAGAAAAACCAAAGGTGTTTTTTTGCAATTTTGCGAGGAGCACTTCGAGGACAACTCCAAAATTCCAGATGTGCAGCAGCTGGATGAAGGGTGTCCACAAATCCGCATTGCAGCTTAAGAAAGGCAACTGCTGAAGGCTTCTTCTTCTTCTTTTTTTTGAATGTATATTATTATTTTTTATATTGGCATTTTATTTTTAGTTGCATAGTCCAATTTCCTTTTTTAAATTAACTTTATTAGGGTGGCATTGGTTAACAAAATTATATGTGTTTCAGAAATCTTCACATCTTGCCCATTTCATTTTATTTTATAGTATTTTATTTTATTCCTCATCTGTATATTGTATTGTGTGTTCACCACCCAAGTCACGTCTCCTACCATCTCCATTCTAAAAACAGACCTTTGATATTCTCCTTCTTCTTCTTCTTCTTCTTCTTCTTCTTCTTCTCTCTCTCTCTCTCTCTCTCTCTCTCTCTCTCTCTCTCTCTCTCTCTCTCTCTCTCTCTCTCTCTCTCTCTCTCTCTCTCTCTCTCTCTCTCTCTCTCTCTCTCTCTCTCTCTCTCTCTCTCTCTCTCTCTCTATCTTTATTTTTTTTCCTAAAGCTTATCTGAACCTCTGGACTTATTTGTTTGGAAAGAAATAAAGAGGGGAAAACTGGCATCCATTGTTTTGTTTTCTCAATTTTCTTGTTAACTGACTCACGATAAAAAATGTCAATTTCAATTCCACAGAACAGAACAGAAAAATAGAGAATTTATAGGCAGCTATTGGAAACAAAAGGACCATCTGTTTTTTTTATGTGTAATTTTTCTCAGAAGTTGTCCTCTCCCAGTGCTAAAGCCGTTTATTTTTCCCTCACTGCACCATGTTGAATATTCCTATTTTCCCATAGAGCCGCAGAGCCCCTCAGGTGGGTTTCTGTGAAAACGCCTCTCCACCCTAGGGTAGGTGGGCTTCAGGACCACAGGCCTGTGGGGTAACCGGAACATCTGTCTCTTATGGGGAGGGGAGGGCTTTGTTATCATGGGAAGCAGCCCAGGCGATTCGTGGAGGTCATCCAACCCTGGTTATTCCGGTTCATTTGTCATTTTGTGGTGACAGTTTTCACTTTCGTCCAGGAATCTCCAGGGAGGCTTTTACAACATTGGGACTAAAACTCAGTCATGTGCTCACAGCTTCCACGGACTAAAGATTTACTCTCCCAAAAGTCGGAGTGGCTCCATCAATGGAGCAAAATCTTATATAACACATGTGACAGCAACCCGGTGTCTATAAATCTTCTGGCCTTTGGGATCCCTCCTTCCTTTCAGTATAATGCTCACTGGCCCGTGGCCCCTCCCACACTCAGGAACCACCTCACATCCACTGCAAGGTTCCTGGTGGGTTCCTGGCACAGCCTTGCATTCCGCTCACCAGGCCATGCCTCTCGGTCTTATTCAGACGTTCCTTGCTCAGCAGCTTGGACCCTTTTCTTCTCTTTGGCCCCCTCTCTCATCCACTTAAATGTGGGATGCAGCTCCCTTTCCAGAAGACCTCCATCACAAGGTTGTGGCTGGGAAGTGATGGGTGGAGCTCCAATAAAATATCGCTCTGTCTTACTTTCACCTTCAGGCCCTCCGGCTCCTGGACCCTCCTTTGTTCCCCCAGAGGTGGCCTGATCTCTCCTAGCTTCCCGCCCATGTCTCCAGTCCCCAGACCATCCTACCCCTCTTCCTAGGCTACCCATCCCAGCCACTTCACATCCCGCCCACTTCATTTGATTCTCTTGTGCTTTCTAAGCTCACCCTGCCCAGGCAGACTGTACCAGGGGGCCTTGCCTCCCTCCACCAAATGCCCATTGAACCCATGGGGATACGTTCATCCTTACGGATGGAAGAAGGAAGCAATAGTCTACAGCAGAGAGGAATTATGCTCCGCTCCTGTAAGGCCACAGCCAATAATTTGGATATTCGATTGATTCCTCACTTTTCCAGTCTAAAATCATGCAGGCTCTTATTACACTGTGATTTCAGTTCAAACACATATCAAGTGCCCATTATGTGCCAGACATTCTAGTGGGCACTCCAGATACAAGAGTGGGTGAGGCACCCAGGTTTCCCGAGTGCATGCAGCCGATGAAGGAAGCCATGTGAGGACTGAGCAAAGCCCCGGATGGACTTAGGCCCCTCCCTCAGGCCACATTCTATTTGACCTCAGGAACTTAAGTTGGACAGAAAGGTTAGGCCTAGGGAAGAGCTTGCACCTCACAAGCTTGGAGGTCACAGAGTTCAGACCTTCTTGAGGACTCGAGTCCTAGAAGCCAAGGTCAAGTTTTGGAGTCACTACCTAGCATCTACGTTAGCTCTGTCTCGGGCTTAGGCTAGGGGCCGGTGGCCAGAGCTGGGAACATACATTCAGAGAGTATGTCTGGCAAAGAGGTGAAGGAGGACCTGGGGCACAGATGGAGGTCAAGGCTGCGGCCACAGAACACCTATGGAAGTGGCAGGTGCCAGTGTAATTCCCCAGGATTCGTTGGGCAGGGGGCAGCCATAAAGCCATGGATGGCATGATTGTGGCTCTTAGCAGTTATGTTCTCATGTCTGTGGTCCAGCTGAGAGGCTGGGAACATGTTCTGAAAAGAATAGTCCTTGCCAGCTAAGTGCCAAGGGCAGAGAAGCAGGGAGGAAAGCCAGTCCCTCCCGGCTCCTGTAGAATTGACTGCGTGGGAAACCACTGGACTTCAATCTACATTAAAAAATTCTCTATGCTTTACTTTCTCTGACAATCCTCTGCTGTGCTTTTCATTTCTATTTTTTTTTATTTTTTTAAAAATATATTTTACTGATTTTTTACAGAGAGGAAGGGAGAGGGATAGAGCGTTAGAAACATCGATGAGAGAGAAACATCGACCAGCTGCCTCCTGCACACTCCCTACTGGGGATGTGCCCGCAACCAAGGTACATGCCCTTGACTGGAATCGAACCTGGGACCTTTCAGTCCGCAGGCCAACGCTCTATCCACTGAGTCAAACCGGTCAGGGCTTCATTTCTATTTTTAAACAGCAGGAAAATAAAATCATTGGTTAGTGTCAAAGAAGCCACCTACAATTTCACTTCTGACCCATATGTGGTCCAGACTAGAAGTTCTCAAACTTTGACATGAGCATGTTTTCCTTGGGAATCTGACTACAGTGCAAATTCTGACTCAGTGCCTCCTTAATGAGACCTGAGATTCTGCACTTAAAAAAATATATTTTTATTGGGTTCGGGGAGGAAGGGAGAGGGAGTGAGAGATAGAAACATCAGTGATAAGAGAGAATCATTGATCGGCTGCCTCCTGCATGCCCCACACTGGGGATCGAGCCTGCAACTGTGACCTCCTGGTTCATAGGTCAACGCTCAACCACGGAGCCATGCTGGCCGGGCTGATTCTGCATTTTTCACAAGCTCCTGGGTGATGCTGAAGCTGCTGGCCTGTGGGCCACTCTATGTGAGAGGCTCGGTGAATGAGCTAATGGGCCCGTGTCAGAGACTCAGAGAAAAATAGCCTTTCTCTTTCCTCTCCTCTTCCCAAGCCTAGAGCTCATGCTCCCGTCACTGGATTTGAGCCGCTGATATGAATGCATGCCCTGCTCCTCTAGAATATTTTCATCCTTCAGAGAAGGAGCCACCTCTCCAAGAATCTTTCCAGTTAGTAATAAAAGCAACTCTGGGTCCCGAGCTAGAATCTGACTTTTTCTTGAGCCAAAGTTTTACGGTCTTGGCTTGGGGAAGGATTACTCTTCACATATTGCAGAATAGTAGGTAGGATTTATGGAGGGCCTGCTTAGAGCCTTGTTTATTCTTCACAAGTCTGCAAGGCGTTGTTCCTATCTCCATGTACAGACGAGGAAACCGAGGTTTGAGGAGCAGTCAGGCAACGTGCCCAAGGTCATGTGGCATCCTTTGCAGAACTGACACCAGGGGCTGAGTTCCTTCTACTACATCTCACTATCTTTCAAATATGTAGTAACTCAAAAGGCTCAGGGCTTTTAAACCCAGCTTTTTATTATTTCTGACCTTGCTATCTAACAGGGTGACCTTAAGTGTCTATAGAGAAGAGATGGGAAAGGGTCATGAAGTACCAGGCACAATTTATTACATAGACCAATAATGAGAAAATTTTAAAAAAATTTAAGGGTCAAAAAACAAGCAAAATGTAAGCATCCAGGGATACTACAAGTAAATACATCTCAGTGTGCCTTTAGATTTCTCCTCTGTTACATGAAACAGAAGAAGTAATTGGACAACATCAACATCATTTTTAGGGGAAATTTTTATCAACCAATAATTCTACATTCAGCCAAGTTAATGTTCACAAAAAATTATCGATATTCTAGACCCCAGAAAGTCTAGAATATCTGATAATAGTTGTACCTACATACCCTATCTGAAAAAAGTGGTTTCAAATATATTTTGGTTTTTTTTGACTTCTTTTTACTTTTTTAAGATGATTGCTAGATACTTTCAAGTTACACAGGTGGCTCACACTGTATTTCTTTCTATTGGACAAAGTTGGGCCAGTCTGCTGGGGTTAAAATTCAGCATCATGTATAGAGTAGGCCTATACAACTTAATGAGGTGTTATCATTACCTAGCAAGTCTGTTGGTAGAAATTTCATTCCCAGCACTTCTTGGGAACTGGAACTTATTGGTCCCAAAGGGAGAAACATCTTCTGTGGGAAATTTTATATTTAGGGCCATGGACCTCCCTCTTTTTTTTTCTTTTCCCCTTCCTTCCTTTCTTTCTTTCTTTCTTCTTTCTTTCTTTCTTTCTTTCCTCCTTCTCCTACTCCTCCCCCCTCCTTCCTCTTCCTCTACCTTCTCCTCCTACTCTTCCTCCTCCTTCTTCCTCTCTCTCTCTCTCCTCCTCCCCCCTCTCAACTACCGTATATAGAAACTATCAAAATAATGTCACCTTTTAGCAGCTACATTGTTTTCTGAATGGACATCTTAGTAATTGATCTTCCATTATCAATAAAAATAGATGCTTTTTATAATATCAAACCACCACATTGCTGTAGCCTTCAGGTTCCTAGACCTACATTAAGGTCAGTGATACAGAGTCCATTAGCCGTACTGAGCTCTTAGCCTCCCTGGGAGAAAAAGAAATGGCATATAAATGGGCTTTCTTCTACCCTAAGCGAAGTGAAGGCATTTGAAGAACACCTATGTGAAGGCCTGGGATTGTAATTACCCAGCCCTCCAAGTTGGCAAACAGAAGTTTTCTTACAATATAACCATCTCCCCAAATTGTCCCTCTCAGGTAGGAGGTAGTGAGAGTGTGGGTCCAAGACAAAGACGTTACTGATTTGGACATTCGACCCACTGCTTAAGGAGGAAATTCCCATGTTCATCTTGGCTCGGGTCGGGAATTGTTCTTGGATGCTGTAAGGTCAGCCTTCCGTCTTTATGTATTTGCTTGTAGTGCAATGAATTTGCTTACTTCTTAGAAAAATAGACAATAAAATGAATGGCTTCTATTTCCCTCTGGTGTCTATGAAAAAATAAAATTCAGAATTAAAATTCCATTCTCTGTGGCCGTGTGGACAGCCTCCTGCAGGAGTAGAGAACTGTGCAGTTGGAGAGGACCCGCGAGGCAATCCTTCCAATATGCAAGGAAGTGTCCTGTGATCCCAGGACGGCTCACCTTGCCCATCAGCAGGAGAGCCCAAACGAGCTCTCCTAAGCATTCTGCTGCCAGCTCCCCAGGGCTGGCCCCTCCGCTCTGTGTCCTCTACCTCCCCTTCCCCAGGAACCTTTGTTGACACCAGAGCTGCCAGGAAGCCAAGCTGGTTTGGCTCAGTGGGTAGAGTATCGTCCTGTGGACTGAAGGGTCCCGGGTTTGTTTCCAATCAAGGGCACAGGCCTGGATTGTAGGCTCCATCCCCAGTAGGGGGCGTGTAGGAGGCAGCCGATCAAGGATCATGCAGGAGGCAGCCAATCAATAATGATTCTCTCTCATTATTGATGTTTCTATCTCTCTCTCTCCCTCCCCCCTTTCTCTCTGAAATCAATAAAGATATATTATATATTAAAAAAAGCCAAGATGTGCTCTACAGCAACTCTCCCCACCACAGTGATTTTTTGTTTGTTCGTTTGTTTGTTTTGTTAATGAAACAAAAGTGTTTCTTTCTTCAAATGTTTATTTGGGAACTTGGGGTTTAACCCCTTCCCCAGCAGAAACGTGTATACTCATTTTCACAAAATGTTCTTTTTCAGTCGTCGACGAGTATACTAAGAAAATATGGTAAAAAAATATGGTTTATAGGAAGATGAGTTACAAACTGTTTTCATAACCAGCATCAAAAATACTATATAGAACCAAAATAAAAAAATTAGTCTGAAAAAGAAACGTTTTTAACAAAAAAATTGTTGGGGAAAGGGTTAAGTGGACACCTCTGGTAACCATTAGTATTTTCTAATCAAGGAGCAAGGAAAATAAAAACACGACTAATTGATGCTGTCTGTACTTTGCAAGGCTTAATCTTGCCTGAAGGGCAACGGAGAAATTATAGAAGGTCCCCATGAAATGACCTCTATTCCAAAAAGGAGGAAACCATTTGACATCCAGAATCCTAGCCCTGGAGTGGGACTCACCTCTCTATTCACAATGCCATGTTCCAAGTGAGCCGAAATGGAGACAAGGTTGTCACTGGCTGTGAACACCTCTGGCCATTTCAGTGTGTCCGGGTTCCTCAGAAGCAGACTCACATGCAAATGACTTATTGAAAAAGTTTCCCAGGGACTAGGGGAGGAGGACAAGGAGGAGAAGAAGTCAAGGATAGGTGTGCTCTCTGGTCAAGTCCCAGCTTCAGCCTGACCTCACAGGGGAGCCCCCCCACTGTCAGTGAAGCTCAGAGTGAGCCAGCCCTGAGGCCAAGAGCTGGCCTTCCAGCCCCTGCCCCTGTCAGTCACTGGTCAAGGGCCAACTGACCAAGGTGAGCTCTGGGAATGCACTCACCCAGGGCTGTCTTTTCGAGTGACTCACAGGTCCAGGCCAGAGGAGCACTTAGGGCCCGGGGATGGACGCACAAGACGGGAAGAGGGACGAAGGGGATCTCTGAGTCTGCTGCCCCACAGTGTTGCCTGGACAGGATCTTGACATCTTTGCTCTCCATTTACATCCTCGGGGTGCCTTACCCTGACGTCTGCATTGGGGTGTACAGTGGACATTAGTTGTTTTTTTCGTTGCCCATTCTCCATTTCCCCATTTCCTTTGATAATTGCAATTGAATTATTGGTAAAGTAACTTAGCATTATTAAAGTAATAGTAATTTCAGGAATTTCATTCTTCTCGGTCCATATCTTTTGGCAGAGATGAGTAACCCAGCCCCCGCAGGTGGGCATATGCCCAAGGCTCCGGCTGGTGTCTTCTGGGAAAGGTGCTCTTTGCTCACCAAGGATCAAGCAAGAAGTTGGAGGGGGAGCTCCCCGCTCCAGCCCCCGAAACCATTGCATTGAGGAATGTACCCAGTCACTGCATCCAGGTCTCAAAGGCTTCCCACCACCTCAGAATCTAGAGACTGTACATTGGCCTGGAGTCACAGCAGGAGAGGCAAGAACACGGCACCTCTCGCTGCAGCATCTGACGGTGGCACCTACCTCGCACCCAGAACCCTGGCTGTGTGGGAGGCTGCGGATGCAGATGCTCATTTTGTAGCCATTGCAGCACAGGGAGGAAGCCTAGATGGCTCAGAATGGGCTCTGAGGGCACAGAGTAGGTGTGCAGCTGTTGGAGGCCATCATGACATCATATAAGGTCTGATAATGAAGCCAGTTCATAGTGCAGAACACAGCCAAGTTGAGAGACCTAGAAAGGCCTAGTCTTTTTATTTTTTTGAATTTATTGGGGTGGCATTGGGTGAATAAAATTTTATAGGTGTCAGGGGTACCATTCTGTAAGACATCACCTGTCTATTGTACTGTGTGTTCACCACCCCAAGCTGAGTCTCTTCCCATCATCATTTATCCCCCCTTTACCCTCTCCTACCTCCCGCAAAAGCTTGGTCTGGAGGAGGCTATTTGAAGACCCGGAGAGGGAAGGTGACCTATTCAAGGTTACATAACAGTGAAAGGTACAGTTGGATCTCGAATACCAGCCTCCTGACACCCAGCGCAGGCTTTTCCCATCATGTGGTCCTTGGCCTTGGCCTCCCCTTGGAACCTGTATCCCTCCCTCCCTCCCTCCCCCCAGCAGCACTCCTACCGGCACTAGCAGGGGTTCCCAACCACTGTTCATTAAAGGAGCAGATTGGCCTGACCCCTCCGAGCAAGCCAGCCGCGCTGCCTGCAGAGGGGCCTTAGCAGAAAAGCACTCAGAACACATTTTCCGGCAGACGCGGTGGAGCCTGGGTGTGTATGAATAACTCATAACCGGAGCCTGCCTAGTGAGGAGCTCAGAGCGGCTTTGAAAGCACCCCAGGGGTTCTCTCCGAGTGGCACACTGAAATGTGGCCACACCGGTTCAGGCTATTTTAAGCTTCGGAAACCAAGGGAGGGAAGGCGGGGTGAACCAGAGGGCTCTAAGGGCAGATGAGTTCCAGGCCAGCTTTCTCTGTGCCTCCAAGGTCACCTTGGGCCCATCCCCTGTCACCTGTGACCTTGCTTCCCTCTTCCCTCCTCTCCCTGGAAGGATGGGACTTCAGGGGAAGGGAGTAGAGAAGGAGCAGGGGTGTGTGGGGCGGGGGGACACTTGGTCCAGGCAGCTCAGTGTGATGAGTGAGATGGGCAATGCTCTCTGCCTGAGCCTGAGTGCTTCCCCTTACATTTATGTATTTACACTGGCATTACTCAGTCCTCCCCTCAGCCCTCAGAAGTAGTAACTGTGATCTCTGTTTGTCACAGGAGGAAACAGAGGCTCAGAGGAAGTCAGCAGCTTGTCCGAGGACCCAAGGCGACACAGCAGAACGGGGGTTTGAAATCAGGTGGGTCTGCGTTCCCGATGACTATGCTGTGGCCTCAAAATCCGATGATAGTCCCCTGGTCGGGGCCGGGGTCGGGTGGGGGGCTCATCAGTAGGAGTGTGGTCTTGTACACCAAAAGGTTACAGGTTCGATCCCTGGTTGGGAGGCTTATGGGAAGCAACCAGTCAATGTTTCTCTCTCACATTCTCTCTCTCTCTCTCTCTCTCTCTTCCTTCCTTTCTCTCTAAAAATCAATAAAAACATATCCTCAGGTGAGGATTAAAACAAAACAAAACAAAAATCCAGCAATAATCTCCTGTCTGTGGCTCAGCTGATTGAAGCATCATCCCACAAGCTTTCGGGTATGATTTCCGGCCAGGGCACATACCTAGGTTTCCGGTTAGATCCTCAGGTGAGGATTTTTAAACTCCAACCAATAGTCTGTGCTCCTTTCTATTCCTTCCTACAGCTCTGGATGTTCCATTTCATAAGCCCCATTTTTTCAGATGGGGAGACTGAAGTTCCAAGAGCTTAAGAAACCTGCCCAAAGACACCACAGTCATGCCTAGCAGCGTAGGCTGGAAGCCAGCTTCCCCTCCCGGAGCCAGGTCTTCCCTTTAGACCACACACAGACTTTACATCGTTCTCTAAAACAGTCTCACAAGCTTTCATAGGACTCCTGCTTCCCCTCTTCATGTTGTGCCTGGGAAAGTGAGGTTCGAAACAGGTGGGTGACTTGCCCAAGGTCACACAGCTAAGGGCTGGATGGGCTAGAAGCCAGATGCTGAACTCTCCGGCTGTGTGTAAGCAAAGTCTTATTTTCTGACTCACATGATCATTTGAAGAATATGTCATCTCTATCTCTAGCTCATCTTCACTGGGCAGCGGCTTCCCCCACGTTGACTCCGGTTTCTCTCTCAGCTCACCGTGGCCTCTGTCCAGGGGCTGGTCTGTGATTGCACAGAGAGGGGACAGGGTCAGGGCTTCTGTTACTGCCACTGCACTCGTGACACGCGGGACGCACATCCGTGATCTTTTGCCTCCGAGGCCCCGAGCACAGCGACACCTCTTTGTAGTTTCCTTATAAGCACATGTTGGAAGGTGGGAGGGGAACCAGGAGAGTAAGCAGTGGGAAGAGGAAAAGTCTAGAATCTGGAAACAGAGGGTATTTGATGTGATCTGGTATTTTGGGGGGAAGTAATTTAGATGATCAGTTTTTTCCCCCTGAATTTTATTTTTAACTGTGGTGAAGTACATGATACAGTTCAAAATAATGTGACAAGGATGGCAGGAAGCCACATTTTAATTCCTTGATTCACTCCTCCTTTTCTGAAATCAACAACTACAGGGGTGGGCAAAGGTAGGTTTCCAATTGTGAGTTTATTTTTTGTTTTGTTTTTAAGATTTTTAAATTAATTTTTATAGAGAGAGGAAGGGAGAAGAAGAAGGAGAGGAGGAGTGAGGAAGAAGAGAAAGAGAGAGAGAGAGAGAGAGAGAGAGAGAGAGAGAGAGAGAGAGAGAAAGAGAGAGAGAAAGAAAGAGAAAAACATTGATGTGAGAATAAAATAATCGGCTGCCTCCTGCATGTCCCCTACTAGGGACTCAACTAGCAACCAAACTCCTCTGTGCTAGGTGCTGAGGATCCAGAAATGAATGAAACTGTGTCCCTGCCCTCTCAGAGCCCACAGGAGAGAAACAAATCCAGGGTGCACAGGCCAGAAGTGTATATACAGTACAGCCATGTGGACAGGGTTAGTGTCAAGACAAAGTGGGTGGCCATCAGTGTTTCCTTGGGTGGGGACATGTGAGATGCTTGAGTTTCATGAAGGCCTGGGAGGCTGCACAGGCGGGGGTGGGGTGGGGCAGGTGTTGCGTGAAGGGAATGGCCTGAATAAGGCTATTGCTGAAATAAGTGACCTGGGGACTATAAGTGGTGCTGTGTGTTGGGGGTGGGGGAGAGGAGGGAGTGGAGGGAGGGTGTAGTTGTTAGGAGGGCAGGTTTGGTTTTGAAGAGCCCTGTGTGTTATGGAAAGGAATTTAAATTGTCTCCTGGAGGCAAGGAAAAGCTATTGAAGAGGTTAAGCTGGAATGTGACATGCCAGGGTTTCTATTTTAGAAAGTCACTCTGGCCGCTGTTGGAGGATGGACGGGAAGATTAGTGAGGCCATAGGGAGGGTGTCAGTGATCAAAGGAGGGCCAAACAGCACCAAGTGTCTACAGAAGGCCCCGGTGGAGATGGAGATGAGAGGATGCACGCATTGAGATATTTAAGCAGAAGAAATAAAGGAGTCAAGAATGAGTACTAACATTTTCAACCGGGTGTTTGGGAGGCTGACGTGCTAAAAAAAAAGGGGGGGGTCTCTTAAGAAAAATGATAAATTATTATGGAATACAGGATGTTAGAAATATAGAGAAAAGGAAAAAAGCATTAATCTTATCATAGCAAATCTGTACGCATATTTTTATTTATTTCCTTCCAATATTTCCTTCAGTTTATAACCCAAAGTCAATTTCGTAGGTGACAATTTTTTTTTCTTCTTTTACTTGATGTGAATATTTTATTTTCTTTAAAAGGATTGTTAACATGCGACATTCTGTTAGTTTCAGATAAATAATCCTTTCTCTTGAGTGTGGGATGGTTAATAGGAAGCACTGTGCTTCTTCAAGCCCGTGGGAGATTCACTTTGAGACCCCTGGCTGGCGGCTCCGTCGCGTTTCTTACTTTGAGGCAGGCCAAATCTCTCGCCTATCTAAGAGCCGTCACTTGGATGGAGGACTTAGTCATGAGCGTTTTACGGTTTTGTTTGTTCCATGGCTTGGTGCATCCCATCACTTATTCCCTTTTACCTTCCCACCGACTGTTAAGATGACAAGATGGTGAAACAGCTCGTGCCTTTGTGTCCTGGAAAATTCAGCCAGAGACGCCAAGAAACGACAGTGTTCACGTTCACCCTGGCTGTGGCTTGTGAGGCCCACTTGTTGGAGAAGCCGGTGGGTAGAGCGGAAGGTTTTCATGTAGCCCTCTCGTATTCCCCCTGACAGGATATTCTCAGAGCACAGTTCAGCTCCCAGCCTGGCTCCACGGGCAGTGTCCAGCTAGGAAAAGAAAAAGTAATCGATGGGAAGTCTCCAGAAAAGTTGTCCTGGCTCTAGCTGGCTCTCGCGGGTCAGAAAAACTGGCTATTGGCAAGCTCTGGGCTCTGCATAGGCCGGGGGGAAAGCCGCAGCCTTCTTTGGGAACGGTATTATGCAGGCTGTCAGCAGTCTTGGCTTTGAATGAAAGGCCTCGGGGGACAACCAGACAGTGGCCTTATTCTGTGTTATCAGGCTGAAGGGTGATCTTGGGCAGAATAGACATTCAGTGGAGAGAGGCGAGCTTGGAAGGGGAGCCAAATCCTTTTGCTGACCTGGAACGTAAGTGTGGTTTCAGTGGAGCTCGGCAAATATGAGGTCACTCAATTCATTCCTTGGGTTCTCCCAGCCCTCCATGGCCACCAGAACCTTCTCTCTCCGGGCAGCCACTCGGAGGAAATGTGACTGTCGGTGAATCCAGGGCAGGAGGGGGATTAGAAGCAGGAGAGGGATCCTGTGGAACTGGGAGAATGCTGATGAGCAAAATCAGGAGTTGGAACCATTTTTATCTCTCACACGCCCTTGTGCAGGGGGAGCGGGATGGATTCCAACAGTATGTTCTCTGGGGCTCTGCCCAGGCTAATTTTACATGACAATGGCTGCTCTATGCTCTTTCATGGAGCATTCTAATCACTGCAGGCCCCATGTGACCTAGCTCTGGAGCTGGATTTCCGGCCCCGGCCAGCAGCAGGCAGGGGCCACAGGCTGTGTTACCCAGGCGGCCAGACAAGCACTTCCCCCGGTTGCTCCTGCTGTTCTTACAGAAGGGGACCTTTCTCGGTCACAAGATCAGGGCATGGCAGGTCACTGTTCCTCACCGTGGGCTGGAATGAAGGTTGACCTTTCCCTCCATATGGGTCGCTGAGAGATTTTGCAAGACAGTGTGTGGCCTCCTGCAGGCCTGGCCCTTCACAATGTCCGTGTCCAAGTGCTGGGTGCAACCAGAGAGAAAAAGATGCTGGGGAGCCAGTGTGAGGGTGGACGGTGCTGGCAAGAGCAGGAGTTTAGTGGTAGGCCGAGCTATAAGCTGGTTTTGAAATGTACTGGTCTCTTGAACAATAAAGGAAACCAAAAGACTTTAAAAAAAAAAAAGCCAAGCACTGATAAAGGAATTATGACACAAACAAAGAGAAATGTAAGCACCCCGTTCTTTCGTGAGCAGTAAAGGCAGCGAACAGGGAAATGCCAGGAGCCATGACCCGTGGTGCACACTCATCTCTCCTATGTCCTTTCCACTGGCCCACACAGGGGAGGTTCTTGTTTTCCAGTCGCCGTCAGGAAACAAATGAGCTATGATTATTATTATTTAGTTTGTTCTTTCAATCAAAACAGCTCTTAGTGTAGCCCAGTGCAACTTAATCTCTTATGTCAACATGGAATCCAAAGAGGCTGCCCGGGCCCCACATTCACACCCAGGGCATAGATGTCAGGCGGGAATCTCTCCAAACTAGGGAAATCAATCTCTATGAATCCCATGGAACCCTCCACTCACAGGGCTCCTGGGCTTCCTTTGTTTAAATGTGTGGTTCCTGAAGATAGAGACAGAACCGAAGAGAGCCTTCCCAACTCTTTTGATAACGATTGACAGAAACCAAATTGAATCTACTTTATATACTCGAGAAAAGGATGGGAAGAGGTAGTGGGAGGGCTTGAAATTGATTAGGTCCTGTAGCTGGGAAGATGCAATTGCTTCCCCCAGCCCA
>NW_006383012.1:5043361-5061617 GCF_000327345.1 Myotis davidii | reverse complement strand
AAAGAGGAACAATGTGGGTAGAAACACCAGTCATTCACCACAACCTTAGCACCAAAGGGGGCAGTAGCGTCAGCCTCCTCCGTTCTCCCAACCCAAGATGCTACTGCTTAGCTGTTGTCACTGGGCCATCGCCCACTCAGGAACTCTTCTTTGATCTCAGGTCCTCTTTTCCTCCTTTGAGCATTTGGCATACATCCCAGTGGAAAAAGCTGGTCTTTATAATGCATATTCTAGAAAAACCAAGGCCCTTAAAATAGTTCTGGACTTTGTATTGATCCAAGAATACTGAATGGATAGGATGCTGCAGTATTAGAATCTTACTACATCAGAGCTGATGTGGGTGCAGCAAGCAGTGCAACCAAAACTTCTTCCCTCTCTATCTCAGTAAAATTGCCCTTATCCATTCTCAGGAGGTGAGCTTTTGACTATAGTCAGTTTGCATAGCTTCTAGTCATCCCACACCCAGTAATTATTGACTTCTTCCTGTGCTGGTCGAGGTAAGCAATAGAAGATGAGACAAAGGGTTTTTGTTTGATTCCTAGTTGCAAGGAACAGAAACCTACTCAGATGAGCTCAGATAATGATTCCCATGGTACAATTTCATGGAGGTCCAAGAATAGGGCTACATTGAGTATCACAGACAGCAATCATATCAATAGTAGGCTTCTTCCTCTTTATAGCACTCACTGGAAGTGTGTGTGTGTGTGTGTGTGTGTGTGTGTGTGTGTACACATGTGTTTATTTAGCTCTACACTCCCGCTAGGCTACAAGAAAGGTGTTTATCTCTTTCACAGCTGTGTCCCGAACAAGCTGCCCAGAGTGTGCCACAAAAGAAGTGGTCCTTGTGTATTTTTGTTCAGTGAGCTCATGGATCCGCACCTCATGCTCCACCATTTAACTGACAGCTAACTCTGTGCCTGCTTCTATCAGGTCTGATCTCCGTTGATTTCTCCAGTTCCTCCACTTACCCAAGTCCTTTTCCCATTACTCCCGATTGCACCTGAGTTGTTCATGATCTTTCCAACCTCTTCTCCATCCTGACCTTTTGATTTTAGCTTCTACCACTAACTGGCCAATTCTATCCTAATTTATTAGTTCAAATTCTTGGGAGAGAGTGGGGAGGGAATAAGAGAGGGAGGGTGATAGAAAGAGAGAGAACAAGCAATTATCCAGGTCATCTATTTGAACCAGGTCACGAGTCAACCAGAAGATAGACTGTCCTTGGGTCTGATGCTCACTTTGGTCACCAGCTGAGGTGGAGCAAAGGTCACTGTTAACTAGTTCAAAACATAAGTTCCTAGTCAGCAGAGTCTGTGGACAAGGCAGTGTCTCAGAGAATGGAGTATGAGTGTGGAAGGCAATTTTTGACCTCTCTTGTAAAATAAAACAAACTCTCTAGGGAGCTTATTATAGATAGAGAGATGACTTCAAGGCAGATCAATATAATCTGTTCTTGTTGCTTATAGAATCTGTTCTTGTTGCTTATCTAGCAACCCTTGCTCCCTTCCTGTAAGAGCTACCTTCTCTGGCCACAGCAGAGTTCAGGTGACTTCAGATAGGCTAGTTACTGAATGTCAACTCCCTCGCTCTAGTGATTGGGTCAAGGGTGAGCATGGGACACAACCAAATCAATGAGTTATTTCTTAAAATGTTTAACAATAAATCTGGAAGACAGCATTCCTTTTGTTCTCTCTGATGATGGAGCAGCTGGGTTATGAGGCTAAACTGCCAGTAACTGTGTTCTCCTATGGAGGGGAAAATAAAAGTCAGAAGTGAGGACAAGATGCAGGGAGATAAAGAGAAAGAGAGAGGGAGAAGGAGAGAGAAAGAAAGAGAGAGAGAGAGAGTCTTGAAAGCCCTCACTCTTAACAGCCTTAAGGTGAATCCCACCCTTGTTCTTATTATTGTTGTTTAGTTCAGAGGTCCAATAACCACTCCCCCCTCCTTTTTCCTCCTTTCTCTCTTTGCTTAAGCTAATTAAGTGAACTTTTTCTCTTTTGCAACAAGGTCGTTCTGAATTACAACAAATGCTAAATTTGGTTGTTTAAATTAAATAAACATTTGTTGAATAAGCAAAACTCTGAAAGTTATATAAATTCCAAGGGAAGAGATAGAGAGAGCAAAGTAAAAAAAAAAAATTAAATTCAAATCGCCTTTATTAATTGAGGTCAAACATTTCTGAATTCGGTACCTAACCCATAACAAACCCAACCCTTGAGATGTGAACTTTTTCTTCTTCTTTTTTCCCTTTTTATTTTTGAGAGCAAAGCACATGTTTCCCCCTGCGTCAGCAACCAGGGCAAACACCACGTTTAAGGCAACCAAAGGACATGAACTTGAACTAAAGTTTGAAAATATACACTGTCCTAGATAGAATCTCAAGATTAGGAGACATTTTGATATAGAGCTGAATGTAATTCTTTTCTCTTCCAAAGAACCAGTTACCCTTTGTTCTGGAAGCAGAAAGGAATAGTCCACATTTCCCAGAATGAAAAAAAAAAATGTAAGGCTCCAATTGAGCAAAATTCATAGTTTTCCCAAGGCTTATTTTGGTTCTTTATCTTGAGGCAGGGAGGACGTGGAGGACATTAGACCTTGAGATGGAAGGTACACCTGTAAGAGTGGAGGTGTCTCCAGGGATGGTACTAAAAGTACTTAGTCTAGAATTTTCTAGAAATGCACAGTGACCCTTGATGGCTGTGGTCCTGTGGCATTGTGAATGAGCATGTGCAAAGGAGTGAAGCAGGCAATATAGCAACAAGCCCAGTCATCTTCTCTGCACTGGTCCTTTGATAAGACAAAGGGGGTTCTAGTGCTTACTCTGCTCCAGATCAGGTCTGGAACCTTCAGAATGAGGCCTTAGAGAGTGGGACAGTCCCAAGGGCAGGCCCCAGCCCCAACCGGAAAGTCAGTCTAGAGCTGAATGGAACTTTGCAGAGCATCTGAGACATCACCGTTATTTCACCATAGGGGACAGTGAGACCTGAGAAGGAGCAGTGTTTTTCTTCTAAGTATATTTTTATTGATTTCAAAGAGGGAGAGGGAGCGGGAGAGAGAGAGAAACATCAATGATGAGAGAGAATCATTGATTGGCTGCCTCTTACAAGCCCCACACTGGGGATTGAGCCCGCAACCCTGGGAATGTGCCCTGACTGGGAATTGAACCATGACCTCCTGGTTCATAGGTCAACACTCAACCACTGAGCCACATTGGCCTGGCAGGAGAAGTGTTTTACCCATAGCTTTGTGGTCACTGTGTTAATCCCGTTCTCTAATAAGCAGACTCCAAGAGAGCATTCAACATGTAGGGATTCTATTAGAGAAAACATCTGAGTGTGGGAGAATGAGGAGAGAACTGGAGAAGGCCGCAATGTGAGTCTGATCTGAGTAGAACGTAGAGTGGAAGTGTCTTAGACTGCTGTGCACTCCAAGGAAGGTTCGGCAAGGCAGTGCATGGGGTGGGAGTAAGGGTCCTCCAGCCAAACTCAGCTGAGAGAGGGGTCTTCCGTCTCCCTTAGAATCCCTACCATGCCATCCACTGGCCAGGAGCAACCCATGGGATCCATGGGATGTGTGGCTTCCATGTGAGGCCAGCAATGGATCGAACCATGACCTCCTGGTTCATGAGTTGATGCTCAACCATATTAGCCCAGCTAGTATAGGGATTTTTAGAAATAATTCTTATATTGGTAAAATGAGTGATGTTCAAGCTATGTGCATTAATTGGCTAGAAATGGCGTACAGGCACCTCTGTCCTTGCATAAATAAAATAAGAACCCAGAAAGTTCAACAGCCTAGTCCTTTTGGATTGCCATTTGGGCCTAAGGTCCACTTAACTGTTTGGCCTCTTAACGTAGGAATCTTGAAGATGCCTAGACAGTTGGCTGAAACTTGCCAGGAGAATACTTCTGCATGTGCCTCAAGGAAACCCAACGACAGAGTGCAGGGATGCTAGCAAGCTTACCAGCCTGTTGGATGACTGTGTTGGGTTTGTTTTGCTATGTCTACTTGCTTCTAAAAATTAGTATGTGTGTCAGAATTTGGCTAGGACTTCTGGATTGTGGTTGAGAGACTTTTAGCCCTCCCCTATCTCAAACTTTTAAAAACTACCAATACCTGAAAAATCAGCTCAGTAGTTGTGAACCATCAAGCTGGCTTAGATCCGGCCATAAAGGAGAGAAGCAATCGTCTTTCTTTCCCAGAGGGAGGGAAAAAAGTCACCTTTCCCAGACACTGGGCCTTGCCAAAGGCCAAAGACCACAGTGGCATTTCACTTCCCATGCCCTTTGTGGGCTGGGTGCAGGAGGGAGGGAGTGTTTGCCATTTCTTAGTAAATGCTGGAGGGGGGAGCCTAGTCCCTTATCTGATGGCTCTTTCAGAGGATGATGTCCATGGCAACTCTGTGTTCAACTCTTGGTCCTCATTACCCATTTGGGGCTCCAAGTCATGTCAACACATTGCTACAAGCTACATTACAAATGCGGCATTTCATTTCAGAAAACCTCCCGAGAGGTCATATGGCTAACATCCTCAAATTGCAGGAGAGGAAAAAGAGGCCCACAGAGGCTGAGCACTTGTCCAAGGCCACTCTTATTTGGTGGACAGAGACCTAAAGGGAACCCAAGTTGCCTCCCAGATTCAGTGTTCTGTGTGGAGCTGAGCTGACTGTTTAGGAAAGCTGGTATAAGGAAGTTCAAGGGCAGGGATGGTATAGAGGCACATTGATCAATCACCAGGCATTCACTGAGCAGTTAATAGGTATCCAGGACAATGTTGTATGGAACAGAGAAATAAGAAAAGACACAGTCTCTTCCCTGGAGAGTTCACTGTCTGATTGGGGGCTACAACTACCATGGGAAATAGCAATGAACTAGCTCACTAGAGTGGGATGACTCTGGAAACTCAGGAGCACAAAAAATGTGCATTCAGATGGTGGTTAAAATGTCCACTCCAGACTCAGATAGGCCTGGTTCAAACCCTAGCACCCCTTGGCCAGTCCACCTAACCTTTCTAAGCCTCACTCTGCCTATCTACATGGGAAGTATACATGCCTCTGTCCTACCACAGTGAAAACTAAATAAGATCTTGCCTGCTAACATGCTTCGTGTAGAGCTGGACAACATGGTAAAGGCTCTCTTGGCTAATAAATATCAGTTCCTTAATTTATTTAGTAATCAAAGAAGAGAGGGAGGGGCGCCATAAGCATACACCTTGGTCAAATGCCCCAGGGCTTATAGTATTCCATAGGAACCATGTGTGTGTGTGTGTGTGTGTGTGCGTGCGTGTGTGTGTGTGTGTAATAACCTTGAAGAATGCTAATTAAATGACTGTCCAAGTAAACATAATCTAGAGACAGGCTTCACCAAGGGTCAGCCAATTCTGGTGGGATTGCTTGGCCGCTGCTTTGTCAGGGTTGGCTGAGTGCCACGTGGTGTTCAGGGGCAGTAATCACCTGCTTTCGTACACCCTTCATCTTCAGCCTTTCCATCAGCCACACATGCCAGCACAGAGCTGGAAATGGCCAAGAAATCTGTGTTCAGAGTTGTCTGTGGAGCAACTGCCATGCAGCTGTGTAGCAATGGATTAATTGTTCTTAAGGCTTCTGTTTGCTAATCTCTTTACCAGCTTCACAAATACCCCAAGGTCACATTTAGTTCTACACCAGTCAATTGTAACACAACTCCGGGGCAGTAACATCAGGAGACCAGCATGCACTCCTGGCCCTGAGTTCTTCATGAGTTGATTAAAAAACCCGGTCACCAGGGCACCTGTACAGAGGAAACCAGAAAGAGACTGCTTCAGTCTGTCCAGCCGAGGGACCCACATTTTCACATCAGGAACATGGAATCCAGAGCTCCAGGAGCCTGAAAGGGAACTGGCTCCAAAGCCAGCATGACTGTAACGAAAAGATGTTCTCACCAGAGAACAAAGCCTTAACCTGGTGTAAACCCTACAAGGAACCCCAAGGTTCAGAGTCAGTTATAAATTCAGAATATGAAACCATTGAACTCTGGTTTAGTTAGGTCCATAGTCTCACTATGAATACAGAAAAGGCGTGTATAGTTCTCCTAGCACCTGTATGGTGACAAATGTGGCCTTTTATTTTTTAAAAAATTTTATTTGTGAGAACTGGGAGACACTGGAGTCCTTGGTGAGGCTGTAAAATGGTGCAGCAGCTACGGAAAGCAGTGTGGAGGATCCTCAAAAAAACTGAAAACCGGTTCTTAAAGAGATATTTACACGCCCATGTTCATAGCAGCAGCATTTATAATAGCCAAAATGCAGAAGCAACCCATATGTCCACCAGTGGCTGAATGGATAAACAAAATATGATATATGTATGCGATAGAATATTATTCAGTTTTATAAAGAAAAAATAAATCCTCTCACATGCTACAACATGGATAAACCTTGAGGATATTATGCTAAGTGAGATAAACCAGTCACAAAAAGACAAATGCTGTATGATTCTACTGATAGGAAGTGCCTAGAGTAGTCAAAAGATAAAAATGGGGCAGTAGTTGCCATGGCTGGGAGGGAGGGGGAAGAAAAGATATTGTTCAGTGGGTAGAGAGCTTCAGTTTTGCAAGATGAAAAGGCTCTGGAGATTGATTTCACAATCACGTGACTATACTCAGCACTACTGAACTGTCCACTTAAAAATGGTTGAGATAATAGATTTTATGTTGTGCTTTTTAACACAATAAGAAACATCAATGTAATCAATGCCAAAATGGTTGAGATAATAGATTTTATGTTGTGCTAAGAAACATCAATGTAATCAATGCTTGCAAAAGCTAAGATAAATGGACAGATGGAGAAATGGCCAGATAGGTGACAAAGCAACTATAATAAATGTTAATTGTAGGATCTAGGTGGTGGGTATATAGGTATTTTCTGTAAAACTCCTTCAACTTTTTTGTCTGTTTGAAATTTTTATAATGAAATGTTGGCAAACAATGAAAAAAATCAATGTAGTAATTAGAATTTATATACATGCATTCTACATGTGATACATATACTATATATATGTAGCTAATATTTTTAATTGTGACACATTTTTCTTTTTTTAAATATGTTTTTATTGATTTTTAGAGAGAGAGGAAGGGAGAGGGGTAGAGAGATAGAAACACCTTTGAGAGAGAAACATCATCTGTCTGCTGGCTCCTGCATACCCGCTACGAGGGATTAAGCCCACAACCCAGGCATGGGCCTGACGGGAAATTGAACCGTGACCTCCTGGTTCATGGGTTGACGCTCAACCACTGAGTCACGCCAGCTGGGCAATGGCACATTTTTCTTAAAAATAATTAAACCTCTCTGGAAGAGTAGAATATTATAAACATAAAAGAGGGACTCTTCATGAATACATCTGCTTAACTTTTTTTCATCAGATAACATACACATTGGTTTTTAGAAAATCAATTACAAGGCCCCTAGAGTGAATATAAACTGACTTTTGCCACCCCTCTGCAACCCCAGTCCTGCTCCCAGAGCTAACTGCATTTCCTCACTTCTGTTTTGTTGTTTCTCATGGTTGTTTCCCTATCTTTAACTAAAATGCTGATACCGCTACTTCTCATTTTATCAACTTTAGACATTGTCAGTTGACTTCCTGCCCTGAGAGATGTCGATTTGGCTCCCATACACGAACCCCTCCACCCCCATCCACTCCACCCTCTATATCACTACCCTCCCCCTCTCCTTCCTTCCCTGCCAAATACACTACCCTCTGAAGACTTGGGGATAGGAGGGTAGGAGCTGGGAGGAGAGGGATAAAGTGGGGAGGAATGGGAGATATCTGTAATACAATCAACAATAAGAAATATATTTAAAAACAAACAAACAAATACACTACCCTCAGTCCCTCCACCAGTTAGCTCCCCAACTCCAAATGTATACCCAGGCCTTCATTTTTTTGTGCTGTTAACCATGCCTATCATCTCTTGAGCATGTGTAAGGTGGAATTTTTATATTCCTATTCTCTCCCATCCTCCTCCCACGCACCTTCCACGCCTCAGATTGTTCACCATGCTTGTACTTTTATAGCATGACATCAGTTTGAACGTGTCAAAACAAGAACAAAAACCCCCACAACAACTCCCTGTGGAAAATTCCATTCCAACATGGTGAGCACGCACACTGCTCAGCATACAGTAGGCACTTTATAAACACCTGGACAGTTGGGTATTCGTCATGTTTGCCAACACTAAGCGCACAAAACAGGGGCCTCCCCATGGCCTCCTTACCCCTGGGAGGCAGATAGCAAGTCCATCATGATCTCGAGTGGGAACACAGATGACATTTCACAAACTCCTTTCTATGCTATTTAAACATCGACTCCACATCCTTTCAGGGTTCTGGAAGGTCTATGTAACTGCATTCGAGTTTTTTAAAGGAGATTAAATACATGAAAGAAAGGTAGAGCCACGATGGACTATTGGAGGGAAATTAGGCGCAGTGGAGGGATGTCCTCAGTTTGTCTGAGCTGTCCCCCAACCTGTTCATGTGTGTGTCTGTATCAGAGAGAGGCACAGAACTGAGTGGATTAGAGGCATGAACCGGGTAGCAGGTTCCTCCTGACATTGCAGCCCTATTTCATCCTGCCACGAGTTCGAGTCATACATGTGCTGATGCAGGCCCTACATTATATACAGCTTGGATCCAGGGATTCAAGGGTTTCAATGATCTTTGTCTCCCCATCCAATCATCCTTCTCTATTATCACCGCTAGAGCCCAAGTCCCCTGAAATGCAGCCAGGTTCCCTCTACAACCTTTCTTGCTGATGTCAAACCCGACATATGGACTCAGTGGCTATTTTATCAGAGGTGGTTGTTTCAGATGTGTCCTGACATGACTGGGTCCCCTGTGCCCTGCTTCCCCCAGGACACTGCCAGCAGCCCCGCCCCCACGACTTCACGCAATGCGACGGTCTCAGACTGCTGTCTGACATGGCGAGTGAAGTAGAGAACCCCTCCTGTGTTTCTTATTTGACCCAAGGAGAACACAAAAGTTCAAAGCAATTCCGTGCCTGACTCTAGTCATGCTGGTGTCCTACATTCTGAAGGGTGTGTGGACCTCGGTCAATTCAAGTCTGGAGTCCTGGCCTCTATCTTCCCCGCAGTGAGAGCCACCTTCAAATCCCCCGAAGCTGTGACTACGTTAGCGTACAAGGCAGGAGGGACTTTCAAATACGATTAACGTTCGAAACCTTTGACGTGGGGAGATTTTTCGGGATTGTCTAGGTCAGTCCAATTTAATCACAGGAACCCTTAAAAATGGGGAGCGAATGAGACTGCGGAAGGAAGGGCTCAGATTGAATCAGTGTGTGAAGGACTCGGCCAGCCGTTGCTGGCTTTCAAGATGGAAGGTGGAGGCCATGTGCCAAGGAATGTGGGCGGCTTCTAGAAGTTGGAAAAGGAGTGGAAATGGCTTCTCCCCCAGAGTCTGCACAAAAGAACACGGCCTTGCCAACCCCTTGAGTTCAGTGGGACCTGTTTGGGACTTCTGACCTACAGAACTGTAAGATAAGTGTTGTTTAAATGACTTAGTTTGTCGCAACTTGTTTTAGCAGCATTAGACAGCTAGCCCACTGCCCTCATCCAGATTGGCATGCCCTCAAAATATATGAAAGCAACCAGTTCTTCATAAGTGCAAGTATTAGAGAATTGCTTATAAATCACGCACAGGGACATCTCGATCACCGGGAACTCTTGCAAAATATGCCCTGGTGACAAATGAGTTCTTGTAAATAGCTGGAGATTTATTCCTTTGAGACATGACACATTTTTTATTTTAAACATTTTGTAAGATGAACATTTTTAACTTTTAGAGTATTTAAATTTTAACATTTTAAATTAAACATTCAAGTTAACATTTTAACCTTTAGAAAGGTTAAAGCTTTTTTAATCCTATACATATATATCTCCATGTATATTCCTTCATATATATATATATGGATATGTGCACATACATATATATTCCTTTCTACTTAAACAGAATACATTAAACTTCATTTAACATTTTCATGATGCATAGGGGGATTTTTTTAAATTTTAAGCCTTAATTATTACCCAATACGATAGCATTGCCCTTGGTGATGACTAGGTATTGGAAAACTTCCATGTTTCAGATTTTCTGGAATGACTCTAACTTTAAATATTCTATCTTGCTCTCATTTTCCTTGTGAGATTACCTTTGCTGGTTTTCGGCTCAGTTACCCCAGTCATTATGTCTATAAGGGTACTTGATTTCACAATAAAGGGCCCCAGCCACTAACCAACAGGGAATCCTAAACCATGTATTTGCCTTAAATACATTTTAAAAAATATTTTGCATTTCCTGCTTGTTACCTTTCAACCCCGATAAATAATTTTCTGCACAAATGTTTCAGTTGGTGGTGTCCTCTACATGGGACTGCTGGCATGGTGAGAAGTCACCAGGGCCATGGGAAGTTAACCGGCAGTGATGTCCGGCAGTGGGTCTGTAGCAGGGAAGTTAACCGCAGTGATGTCCGGCAGTGGATCTGTATCAGGGCCCCAGAGAACACTCAGAACAGTCTCTCTGTTCCTTGAGCTGGTGAATCTGCCATCTTGCCTTTGACTTGAGTAGCAAAATTTGCATCTCTCCTAAAAAGTTCTTCACATGAGACTAGAACCACCAGTCACCCAAACCAGTGTGATTATGATCTCCCCGCTCAAAATAATGCTTCCTTTCTAAACCCAGTCTCGGAAAATCTAAACCAACACAGGCTCAAAACTCCAACACAACCATCTAAGATATGAGGTGTCCCATTTCTTAGCGCTCTGGCTGCTAAAGTCACCACCTGCTCAAGTGGCTGATACAGGAAGCTCCTCTCCAGGGGTGTGTGGCTGGAACCCGTTTTGTTTCAGCCCCCCCCCGCCCCCCCGCAGTGTCTTGGCCTTGAGCCTTGGACCTATTGGATTAACCGAGACACCCTATGGTTACTAATCACTTTGAATACAAAGAGGTGTTAACAGCTCTGGGTACCAATCTAGTCTTCTTCTGAGGTTAACTTAGCCTGGCCTGCAGAGGGCAGGCTGAGTGTGGGTGTGCATGTGTGTGCACATGTATGTGCACGTGTGCATGATTCTGTGTATGTGTGTTACTCAGTGTGAGTGTAAGCTGTATGGGGTTGTGTATGTGTGTGCATGTGTGTGTGGCATGTGCATGTGGGCGTGCATGTGTGTTCATGCATGCAGCCAAAGGGCAAACAGAGAGAGCGGGAGAGAGAGAAACACAGAAGGAAAGAGCCAGCAGAAAAAGGCAGAGAAGTATAAGGGCTGGGGGAGTGATGGGCAAAGGCAGAGAATAAGACAGAAGAGAAGGGACTAGAGGTGCTTGGCCTGCGTATTTCCAGGGTGAGGAAATGCCCCTTCGGGAAGGCAGGCAGAGTCCAGCACTCAGAAGGATGAGGATGTTCCCTGCATTTGTCTGTCTCCTTGTCACAGTGTAGCTGGTGGTTCTCATCTCCAGGCTCAGCCGGGCTCCACCCCCGTGGGAGACGGTACTGACCAGTCACACCTCAAGCCTCTGTGTGGAGCCTGTGGCTGTATTTTTTCTAAGAAGGTAGTAACATCAAACAAAGGAAGACACGCTGTCCTGTGCCTCAGCAAGGCAAACAGTGGCTGCCCGGCCTGGCTGCCTCCCTCCCAGGACACACAGGTGAGGCCGGGCCAGAGGAGCTTGCCGGGGCCTCGAGTGCGGCTAATGCAATAGGGACCTCGGTCCCAGATCAATAAATACCGAGTCTGGCCCTTGGTGCCGAGCTGTGAAGTGGGGAGAGGAGTTGACCTGGGAAGGGATGTGGCCCTGCAGGAGCCGTCTCAAGCCTGTGGGACAGGCCATCTGCTTGGGGACGCAGGTGGGACTGGGCCCAGCATCCCCACAGATCATGTGAGAGTTGGAAATGCAGCTTCTCCATCAGGCCTGGGTATTTCTCATGGGCAGATGGAGCTGCCCTGGATCAGTGGTTTCCAAACATCCCTGGGGATCCCAGGGGGTTCTACGGAGCTCCCTCAGGGCCTGTGGATGGTGGTGGGCGAGTGAGCAGGGTGTTGGGTCTGTCCTCTGGGCTGACCTAAGGGACCGCATATTTACACTTGACTTTGAAGACTGCAAAGCAAAAGCAGGGGTGAGGCCTGTCCCCCCAACTCCAGCTGGATGAGGTCAGTATCCCTGCCAGTCCCAGCACATGACTCACTGCAGGGGCTAGAGCAGGGGGTGGGTGGTGCTTTGGGGACCCTGGGACAGCGTTGGCAGTGAACTATGCCAGGGGAGAAGACTCATTTATTCACGTGAACAGGGGGTTTAGACGCTTCTTGGCTGGTCCCCAGTGCTGGAAACTCACCCACAGAAACGGATTCCTTGGGACTAAGGCACATCTGTATACCAGCTGGAGGAGGGCAAATGCTCCCCACTGAAAGGCGCAGTCTGCTCACTTTGGAATTTCTGGGCTGGGCTGGTCACTTTGGAATTTCTGGGCTGGGCAGACCATTAGTTGACACAGTATTCGGCCATAAGGAAATAGAGAAGTGATTTCCTTGACATCCGTGCTACCTTGATGACTGTAAATCCTGCAGAAAACCAAGGGGAAACCCAGACGAGATGACTCGTCGGGTGAGAGGGTCAGATTCAAGCTCCATCAGATGGCAGCGGCTGTGCCTTCCAGCTAGCTGGCTCTGGTTCGTGTGCCAAGGCCTCCCAGCTGGTCCAGCCCAGCTCTGCCCTTCCACGGTCACCTCGCAGTGACCCACCCACTTTGTCAACAAGCAGATGTTATCCCTCAGGGTATGTCATTTAGGCATATGTCATTTCTGGGCTCCTGAGCTGCCCACCCAATGTCACAATTGGATTGGCCACTGCATGTTCTGGAAGGATCAGAAAGCAGGCCACTGATGGGAAAACCAACCCACCCCTGTTGGTTCTCTTTGAGCTTTTCTATTTATTTATTATTTATCTATTTATTTATATTTAATATATTTTTGTTGATTTCAGAGAGGAAAGGAGAGAGAGAGATAGAAACATCAATGATGAGAGAGAATCATTGATCGGGTGCCTCCTGCATGTCCCTCACTGGGGATGGAGCCTGCAACCCAGACATGTGCCCTGACCGAGAATCGAACCATGACCTTCAGGTCGACGCTCAACCACTGAGCCACGCCAGCCAGCCAGGCTCTTTGAGCTTTTCTGTTGGACTTGGGAGCTATGGGGGGGACCTACCTGTTTACAGGAGGCAGGGCGGAGGGGAAGCATTCACCACCAGACTGAAAAATGACCAACTGCTCAAAGGCCAGGTGGGTCAGTTTGCCAAGTCAGGGACACGGCATCCCGTTCCACGCAGAGGCTACGGCCGACACAGATGCACGAAGGAGAGCGGTAATGACCCCTCAGAAGAAGATGCGAAATATTTAAATGCCTGCGATTCTTACGAGAGGGGATTTTTTGATATTGGGTTTTACAGGCAGTAAACTTGTGTCCTGAGTTAGTTTCCCTCTCTCTCTTTAGAAGTGCCGTGTCCATGTTTTACATGGTACCAGGTTAATAGCTACGTTCCCCTTGTGTAAATCATTAGTTACTGCCAACCTCAGCCTGCGTTCTCACACTGGAACGTTGGCTGCAGCTGTCTCTTCGCTCGGGGAAATGTCTTCATAATTGGGCCGTGTTTTATTTCTGTTTCCAGGGGCAACCACTTCAGATTTCTAGCATGTGGGAGGTTTGCATACATGAGTCATGCAGATGTTTCTCCTAAAGAACCAGCTGCATCCTTTGATCCAGGTCAGGGCCTTCACCTCCAAGCTCTGTGCCACCGCAGGGCTCACCCAGGCTTTGCTTACCTCAAGGGCCTGCCCGACTGCCCTCTGGACACGGTCCAGTGGCCCTGGTGTGTCAGGTCCCAGCTCACCTTTACCTGCCAGCCATCCTGGCTCTGCCTTCCTTCTCTCACACCCACGGGGGTTTTCCCGCGAGGCACTCCTTCCATAAACCACATGCCTCAGATTTCTTCTCAGGCTCTGCCTTTGGAACCTGAACTAAGACACTAGGTCTCTACATCCGTGGCCCCGAGAGCCTGGCATCCCAAGGGGAAGATCGCCTTCACCAGCTAAAATTCAAATCGATGAAAAGTACAAGTTGCCTTTTGATCACAACCCAGTGTCACAACTTTACATAGGTTTCATATAGATTAATTTCAGGATACTGATTCTGACTCTGCCCCACTGTACCCTTCATGGAAACATGACCAGCTTGCTTAGGAGGCAGCGGAGATTTTGGCAATGGCACAGGTTTTAGAATCACACCCTCCTCATTGCACCCCATTCAGTGCCAGCTTCTGTAATTAACATATTGTCATCAACTGGAATGTCTGCCCAAGCTGGAAAAACGCAATGTGTAATTCACGGTGACTGGTTTTTCATAGAATGAAATAGAAAAGAAGTAAATTAGCCATACATTTAGAGAGATGGCACATGGCAAGGCTTGATGGAAACTGTGCCATTGGCTGTCAGAGGAAAGGCCAACTCCCAGAAACACACAGGTCGGTGGGGGTGGGGGGAGGGGGATTTACCTCCTGGGATGCTGCCCCAGAACCTGGGAGTGTGAGAAATGCTGCTGTGAGCTTCAGACAGGTAAGGACGATGGTTCTAGTTTGTCTAAGGGAGAGAGAAATGACACGGTGAAGGCTCTGGGATGCGCAGGGTTGAGAAGGGCTACACCAGTCACGGGCACCCAGCAAGGAGCTAATGCAATCCAAACAGAGCTGTCTGGAGTCTGTGCACGTGACTTGCCAGGGGGCTTAGAGGCAAGACCCCCTGAGAGGTTGACCTTCAAGCCTGGCCAGTGCAATTATGGCTTCTTAGCTCAGGCAGCTGTAACACAATGCCATAGTCTGGGTGGCTTTAGCAGCATGCATTTGTTTCTCTCAGTTCTGGAGGCTGGGACGTCCAAGACCAAGTCAGATTCGGATCTTGGTGTGGGCCCTCTTCCTAGCCTGCAGATGGCCAGCTTCCTGCTGTGTCCTCACATGGTGGAGAGAGGAAGCTCTGGTGTCTTTTCCTCTGCTGATAAGAGCACTGATCCCACCACGGGGGCCCACTCTTATGACCTCACCTAAGTCTGATTTCCTCCCAAAGGCCCTACCTCTGAATACCATCATATCAGGGGTCACGGCTTCAACAGATGAATATGTGTGTGTGTGTGTGGGGGGGGCGGTGGGAGGAACATTCAGTCCATGGCACATGGTATCTTTCCTGGGGCACAGATAACGGACCTTCTGGCGGTTGTTCTCCATACTCCCTCTTTGCCAGCACCGGGTGAGAATATACTAGTAGGTGGTGAAGAGGTTAAGACAGCTGTCTCCTTTCGCACACACCAGGCTTTCAGGAGACAAAGTGGGAGGGGGAAAGTGTGAGCAGTGGCATGATCGATGAGGGCCTTCAAATACTATTTGTTGGGATGCGTGTGTCTGGTTCCAAAGAGCATTTAAGGTGGCTTACAGAGATAAAAACATTAGAAGTCAGTAGGAGAGAATAGGCATAAAAAATACGGGGCCAAGCCTTAAAATAGAAGGGAAATGAAGTCTATTTTGCTTCAGCAGGGACAAGTGCCACGTGTTCTGGGAACCCAGTGGCATTCTGTTCCATGTCTCTTAGAAATTAAGAGTAGGCAGTGTTTGTCTCAATTTAGGGACCTGCATTTTGATGAGTTTGTTCTGTTTTCGTTTTGTGTGGTTCCCTGACCTTAAATCTCCATTTCAATGAGAAAACTGGGCTCCATCACAGGGAGCTGACAGTGTTCTTGTAACGGCCTTCCTCTAGGGATCTTTTGGTGGGGAACTTGGCAACTTATGAGGGTAGCAGAGGAAGTCAAAGGTTGAGAAAGGATCGGAAGGCCTGTACAATGCAGGAATTGAGAAAAGAGAATTCTGGAAGGAACATCCATGTTACCTCTAGACAGCGGTTCTCAACCTGTGGGTCGCAACCCCTTTGGCAGTCAAATGACCCTTTCACAAGGGTCGCCTAAGACCATCCTGCATGTCAGATATTTACAGTATGATTCATAACAGTAGCAACATTACAGCTATGAAGTAGCAACAAAAATAATTTTATGGTTGGGTCACAAATGAGGAACTGTATTAAGGGCCAGAAGGTTGAGAACCACTGCCTAGCATTTGGATGGCTCAAGATTTAATTATTTTCTAAAAGGAAGGAGGACTGGGTGGGCCACGTCCACGAGAGCTGGAAGCTCCATAACTAAAGCAGGATTAGCTGGGTAATTGACTTGCCTTCTTGCTCTGGCTGTGTGGGCACTGGGATGCCCAGGAGTGTTTATTCAATTCTGTGATATTTTCATTTGATGGAACAAAGGCTATCTTTTTTTTTTCAACCTCAAGACTTGTTTGCCAAGATTATCTTTATTTGAATGCTCTGTATTAATAAGCAACACCGCTGAGGTCTCACGTAGAATCGTCATTTTTTAGCCTCCGGAATGATAAAAAAACAACAAAGCAAATAAGAAACAAGGAAGTTACACTAGTATTATACCAACGCTGTCTAATGATTTTCCATCATCTACAGCGTCAAGTTCAATTTCTCCGCCACAGGGCTTAGAAAAGTGCAATGAGTTTCTTTTTTTGATCGTTTTTCTGATTATTAAAGTAATTGGGATTATTAAAGAATTTGGAAGACACGTAGAAAAAGAAGGACTATGAAAATGAAAATCACTCATAAATGCCACTACTTGGGAAAAAAAAATGACTGTTAAGATTTTGAAGATTTTTAGAAAACAGATACTGAGAACATTTTCCCTTGTTGTGAAGTAGTTCTTTAAAGCAATTTTTAATGTTGTAATAATATGTATTTACTCTATCAATCTTACCAGTCAGCTATTACTGGACATCTGACTCCAATTATGATTGTTAATTATTATTACTATTAATTTTAAGTAGTTTGGCTTATTAATTCTGCATGTAAATCTTTGTTTAACTTTCTGCTAATTTCTTTCTGATGGATTCCAGGAAGGCTGATGGGAGATGAACTTTGCAGCTCTCGGTAGACATGACCGAACTGCTACCCTGGGGCGATTGCACAACCAGATATGGTTTTCATTATAAAACCATCAGGTAACCTGCTACAGTCGGCCCTTCCACTGCTTCGATTTGATAACCCCAAACCGAAAAGAGGGAAAGCCTTTATAAGGTAGTCAGAAAACTCCTACATAATATCAGAAAGTTGACTAACAAAAAAGTTCTATTTTTAAAATTATTGCACCATAGTCATGACACATCATTAAGCTTGCCATAATTAAGATGCAAGACCAAAAGATCGGGTGTTTCATTAAGTCAGGAATTTTAACTCTAGTTCCAAGGGTAAAGGGATTTTAGAAACCCCCTGTAACTTTGTAGATGACAGAAGTGCAGGCCAGCGAAGTGGATTTCTCAGGTCCTGCAGTTACTAGTCAGAGAGCTGGTGTTGGCATTTGTGTTACCTGAGGAACATAGAAAATTCTCTTAGGATATTCAAGTCAGGGCAGCACATAGCAATAAGGACATGACTTATTCTTAAACACTTCCTACCAGCGCTATCCCTAACAGCTGCTTTCCAAGCACCTTCTGTTAACTGGTTAATTAGGAGAGCGGTGGTTTTTGCACAGAGGATTCTGGGATAATGAGTAAGAGGTACAGCTGGAAATGAAAACCATCCATTGCAGAAATTACCGTGGCTTACCTGCAGAGAAAAATGAAAATGTAATTCCTTTCAGAGCTTCTGACAGATGGATGACAGCCCTGTGCTGCCCTCCATTCTCAGAGCTTCTGGGAGGAATACCTAGCGAGAAGTAAATGATTGCTCTTGCTTATCTTGCAACCTGGGAAAATGGATTGAATATCCAAGGAAGGTGGGCAAGGCAAAATGTTGGTCTTCCTTGTTTGAATTTAGAGAAATAATTCTAAGAAAACTAAGTGGGTTTGTGTGTGTTTAAATATTTTTATTGATTTTTAGAGAGAGAAAGGAAAGGAGAGAGAGCAACATGGATGTGAAAGCGGATCATCAATCAGTTGCCTCCTGAACCTCCCTCGTACAACCAGGGTTTGAGCCTGGAACCTGGGCATGTGCCTTGGCTGGGAATCGAACCCATGACCTCCTGGTTCATAGGTTGATGCTCAACAAACTGATCCACAGCAGTCAGGGCAGAAAACTAAATTTTATATCAGCACTAGAGGTCCAGTGCATGAATTTGTGCA
>NW_006383012.1:5038338-5039937 GCF_000327345.1 Myotis davidii | reverse complement strand
ACAAGATTATCTTTATTTGAATGCTCTGTATTAATAAGCAACACCGCTGAGGTCTCACGTAGAATCGTCATTTTTTAGCCTCCGGAATGATAAAAAAACAAAGCAAATAAGAAACAAGGAAGTTACACTAGTATTATACCAACGCTGTCTAATGATTTTCCATCATCTACAGCGTCAAGTTCAATTTCTCCGCCACAGGGCTTAGAAAAGTGCAATGAGTTTCTTTTTGGAAGTCACCGTTTTTCTGATTATTAAAGTAATTGGGATTATTAAAGAATTTGGAAGACACGTAGAAAAAGAAGGACTATGAAAATGAAAATCACTCATAAATGCCACTACTTGGGGAAAAAAATGACTGTTAAGATTTTGAAGATTTTTAGAAAACAGATACTGAGAACATTTTCCCTTGTAAAAAAACAGTTCTTTAAAGCAATTTTTAATGTCGTAATAATATTCCATTGTATGTATTTACTCTATCAATCTTACCAGTCAGCTATTACTGGACATCTGACTCCAATTATGATTGAGAGAGAAAGGAAAGGAGAGAGAGCAACATGGATGTGAAAGCGGATCATCAATCAGTTGCCTCCTGAACCTCCCTCGTACAACCAGGGTTTGAGCCTGGAACCTGGGCATGTGCCTTGGCTGGGAATCGAACCCATGACCTCCTGGTTCATAGGTTGATGCTCAACAAACTGATCCACAGCAGTCAGGGCAGAAAACTAAATTTTATATCAGCACTAGAGGTCCAGTGCATGAATTTGTGCATGGGTAGGGTCCCTCAGCCTGGCCAGTGATCGGGGGAGGGGCCATGGGAGGTTGGCTGTGGGAGAGCACTGGCCACCAGGGGGCAGTTCCTGTGTTGAGCGTCTTCCCCCTGGTGGTCAGTGCGTGTCATAGTGACTGGTCAATGGGTCATTCTGTCATTCAGTTGCTTAGGCTTTTATATCTATATCTATATATCTATATCTATATATAGATATAGATATATAGATATATAGATATAGATAATCCAATAGAATGTAATGTGAGCCATACATGTAATTTCAAATTTCCTAGTTGTCATTAAAAAATTAAAATTAATTTTTAGTAATATATTTTATTTAACCCAATATATCCCAAACATGATCATTTCAGTCTGTAACCAATATAAAAATTATGATTGAGCCAGTTTATACTTTTTGTCATATGCAGGCTTGGAAATCCAGTGTGTATTTACACATATAACCCACCGCAGTTTAAACTCACCACATTTCAAACCTCAGCAGCCACACGTGGCAAGTGGCTTCCATGCTGGATGGCAGAGCCTTCGGCACAGAATTCAGTCCCAGGGTCCATGCCTGTGAGTTCTGTCACCCAAGTGGAAGAGGTATATTAGAACAGAAAAGATGATATGGTTGCTTTTATCTTTAAATATATATATTTTTTATTGATTTCAGAGAGAGCGATAGAAACATCAATGATGTTTCACTCATCAGCTGCCTCCTGCATGCCCACCACTGGGGATCAAACTGGCAGCCTGGGCATGTGCCCTGACTGGGAATCCAACTGTGACCTCCTGGTTCATAGATCGATGCTCAACCTCTGAGCAACACTGGC
>NW_006383012.1:5018423-5037617 GCF_000327345.1 Myotis davidii | reverse complement strand
AACAGAAAAGATGATATGGTTGCTTTTATCTTTAAATATATATATTTTTTATTGATTTCAGAGAGAGCGATAGAAACATCAATGATGTTTCACTCATCAGCTGCCTCCTGCATGCCCACCACTGGGGATCAAACTGGCAGCCTGGGCATGTGCCCTGACTGGGAATCAAACCTGACCTCCTGGTTCATAGGTCAACACACTCAACCATGAGCCATGCTGGCTGGATGTTTTTATCTTTTTAAATTGTCCAGCAGGCAATGTGCATAAATTGCTATTAAGAAAGAGAAAGAGAGAGAGAGAGAGAGAGAGAGAGAGCGAGCTTGGGAGAGAAGTTAATCAGTTTCAGCTGGGCAACTTTGCACACTTGGCTGACAGCTTGAATTCATGTCCCCGAGTCCCAAAAGTTCATCTACTGCTGACCTTGCAGCAACTACCCAAGGCCACCCAGCCCCCGCCGCCATTACTCACACCCAGAGCAGCCCCGAGGGCTCCACCGGGGAGAGGAGTCGCAGGGCAGGGCCAGAACAGGATGCCACACTTGGCAGAATGTTTTTCTAATCAAGGACTCAGGCAGAGAAAGAAAGTCTCCCTGTTCAGGGAGGGTGTCTTTTATTTGCTTTTCCTTTCTCTTTTAGCTGAAGGGAGTTCCTGGGAAAGATGAATACCCCTGGCAGCGGAAATTCTTGGCAATAGGAGAAAAAAAAACTGCCCATGCAGACACATGCCCCACCCAAGCAAGGAGCTCAGCTTCAAAGCAGACAGCCAGGGTCCAGCCCTGCTGCACAAGGGCCAGTCCCAGGGGAGCCGGCCGGGCAGGGAGGCTGTTCCCTGCACTTCCTCTCCCTTGAGAGCAGGGCCGCCCTGGCTGGTTTGGATCAGGGGTAACCAGGAAGCCAGGGAGGCTCCATGTTCGTGGGTTCTGCAAGTAAGGAAGCCATGCAGCTGGGACTGAGGAAGCTGGGAGAGGCCTGGAGACCCCCCAGGCCCACGAGAAGGGTCCAAAGAGGCAAAAGGCCTTGCCCATCACACAGCTGGGTAACAGCCACCCTGGGAATCAGACGTGGCCCTGCCTGGCAGCCCAGGAGTTTTTCCTTCGAATTCAGGCAGTGCCTGCATGTGGAGGTAAAACCTTTTCTGCAATTTGCTGCGGAAGGGTCCCGGTGGATGTGTAGGTGTGGGGAATAGGGGCTTATAGAGGGAGGGCCGTTCACGGGGAGCCCCACCCCAGGTCATCACCGGGCCACCCTGTGGGGCTGCTCACAGCCACCGAGGCAACACTGAATCCCAGACTTGCCACTTCATCAGTCAGTAAATAATACACAGTGCCCATGGTGGACCAGGCTCTGTCCCGGGCACTGGGCGTACGGCAGTATACAAAATGGGCAGGGCCCCCACCCTCGCTTTCCCCTAGTGAACAAGTAACAAACCAAGTAAGTAAATTACACAGTAGGTTAGGAGGTGACAAGCTGGCATGGGGGATGAGTATAGACAAGGAGGAGGGTTGCCATTTAAATAAGGTGGTCAGGGGAGGCCTCACCAAGACATGTGGGCACAGTCTTCCTAGATACAGAACGCTTAGGCAAACTCCTTCCTTTGCTGGACTCTTATAACAATAGTAATCCTGATAATAGTTACATCTATTCAGAATGCTTGCTCTGCGCCCTTCATATGCATGAAACTCAGTCCCAATCACCCCATGAGACAGGTGCTATTATTAAACCCATTTTACAGAGTAGAAAACAGAGGCAGAAACAAGTGGAGCGAGTTTGCATGAGACCATATAGCTCAGGTGGGCATGTTGCCTCCAGGCCCCCATTTTACAGAGTAGAAAACAGAGGCAGAAATAAGTGGAGCGAGTTTGCCTGAGACCATATAGCTATTAGCTCAGGTGGGCATGTTGCCTCCAGGTCCCCGCCCCTTCCTCCACTGCTGCTACCAGGGGAGATCTTCCACCAGGATCTCTCAGGTCCTTCTGAGCTGCAACAAGGAAAACGGAGAGAGAGGAAGCATTTCCAAGCTGAGTGTTGCCCGTGGCTCAGGATTTACCTGGGCAGGTTGCTCTCGGTGCTTCCATTTTTCTGTCTCCAAAATCGAGTGACCGAATGCTGTCCAAACATCTCCTGTCTCTGAAGTGCCATGAGGGACTTTGCAGAGGACACACAGATGTGGCATCGGTCCTAACAAGCGAGGCCTAAGAAACAGATGTCCAGGTTGGGCAGGAAGAAGCTGGCCCATTAAGAAGGTAAGGGAGGAGGACATACCACAGAAAAGCTGTACAGCCGATGTCACAGGAGGTCAGATGTCGTGGACGGTGGGGGCATCCGGCAAGGCTTACTCAGAGGCTTATGGTTGGGGAGTATGGGGGTGATTGGCTGCCAGGAGGATGTGAGTAGAGGGGAGGGTATCACACAGATGGGAACAGCACAGGTATTGGGGGGCATCGGGCATGGTGAGTTTGTTCATCAGAACAACTCTGTTCTGAAGTCTGTTTCCTAGAGGTGAGGCGGTTAGGAAGCACGAAACTGCTCCCAAGTCCTCATCAGCTGTTCTGCTTTAGGGGCTAAGAAGCTGCAGCATCAACAACATCAATAAGTCCCAACAAATCCCACAGTAATTCCAGCTGGTGTGGGATGCAGCTGACTTGACTTCCCAGTTACGTTGCCGCCGTGGACGCACGCGCCTTGGCCGGGTGGGATCCTCCGTGGGCAGCAGGAAGAATCATTTCTGCGGAAGAGGGAAGAGCCGGGGCCGGAGCACAGCAGGTGAGCTCTGCACGCTTTGTTATGTACACCTATACCGAGTGTGCGACCTTGCCTGCGGCTTTCCTTGGGTGTTGCGTTTTATTTTTATTTTTCAATTACCATTTCCTTTCAGTATTTTGTATTGGTGTCAGGTGGACAGCACAGCAGTTAGCCAATCGCATACTTTACAAAGTGTCCCCCCATGTTTCCAGGACCCACCTGGCACCGTACATAGTTATGGCGATACTACTATCTGCCCTATGCGAGACTTACAACCCCGGGGCTATTTTGGCTGCAGCTTGTTTTTCATCTTAGCTTCTCTGTTCTGTGAATGGCGGGTGGAATCCCTCCGGCCTCCTTGAGTTGTTTAGGGCCCAGCTGAGCTAGCCCGAGTGTAGCAGACACGGTCGCTGCTGCACCCAGACCTGCTGGAGCCCCCTTACTGGTTCTGTGCGCCTGTCCCCAGTGTCTGAGTGCTTTGCTTCCGGGGGCTCCCACCTGAGACCTCCTTTGGGGATGGCGTTTGGGCTGCACATCCTGAACCCAGATTTTTAACTGCTCTGTGGTCTAAGGCTGCACTGCTTCCCCCACCCCCTTCTTCTCCTATGGAGGCACCCGCATTGTAAACCTCTTGCACATGAATCTACTCTGAGGAGCCCAACTGAAACAGTTTACCAAAGCATTGGGAAAATTTGCAAGTGAAACAGACTTGTAAAGAATTACCTGGACAATCTTTTTTTTTCCTTTTACTCATCACCTGAGGATATTTTTTTCATTGACTTCTGAAGAATGAGTGGGAGGGAGGAAGGTAGGGGAGAGGAGGAGGAATGGGCGGGAGGAAGGTAGGGGAGAGGAGGAGGAGGAGGAGAAGAGAGAGAGAGAGAGAGAGGAAGAGAGAGAGAGAGAGATCCATGTGAGAGAGACACATGGATTAATTGCCTCTCTACCAGGGCTGGGGAACCTGCAACCGAGATATGCGACCTTGACCGGGATCGAACCAGAGACCCTTCGATTTGTGGGCCTAACACTCTAACTACTGAGAAAAACGGGCCAGCGCCAAATCTTCCATCTCTGAGTCACTGGGGTTGGATAGAACAAGAGGTCGAAAGGAGAGCTGAAGCTAGTTGACCCCTAACTCAGAGGATGAGCCTCCTCCATGACCAGCATCCTCCTGACTGTGGGTGAGCCGCCCCATCACCGGATCAACTGGGAGCCTTCATCTTCCCGGTCTCTGGGGGCCTCCACAACTGCTCTGTGGCCTAAGGCTGCACTGTTTTCCACGCAGGGGTCTTCGGCTTATTCCCACGACACTCCCTGCATGACCTTTCTCAGGGCTTCAAGAGAAAGCCGCAGCCCTGAGCGCAGGACGAGGGCCCTGGCGAGATGCAGTTCTGAGAGCTGTAGGAGGAAGGCGCGTGCTTTGGGAAATTGTCAAAGGGGCACATCCTGGACCCAGATTTTTAATCAACAAAACTGAAATAGAAACTAAGGCCATTCATTCTATCGCCGGATTTAGTACTTTTAACGAGAAACATGTACTCTTTAAAAATAGGTCCTCAAATTCAAAGTCTTGTTTAGTGATCTCTCCTATGGCTGATGAGTTTCCATGTTTCAGTGACCTTCCCGGGGGCCTGGGGACAGGATGCACCCGTCGCCACATTAAGATCCTCAGAGTTTTCATCTTCCTCAATTAGTGGGAACATTTCAACTCCCTTTCAAAGCCAGATCCCTCTCAGGCATTAATGACCAAACTGACCTTCTGAAACCCAGCTGCCTTGTTGTCTGATGTCCAGATCCTTCGCACCCTGTCCTGTAGACCTCCCACGCCACCAGGCAGAGAACTCACGGGTGTGCTTGCGGGTTTGTGCAGAGTGCTGCTTTAAACCATGTGTGCCCAGCCTGGCCCCCTTGACTTTCAAAAAAAGGTAGGATAGGCCTCCTCTGGAACTGGACTCAACCAAGGCTTAAAAGAGGAATGGGGGGCGGCAGGTAGGAGAGCAGAGGGCAGAACTCACCGAGACTGGGAGGAAAGCCAGGGAGCTATTAAGGATAGTGGTCCCCAATCCTGGTGCGGCATCAGCTTGGAAATCTGAATGTACCCCCAGGCACTTCACCCCAGCCCGGCCCAGCCAGGAGAGCCTTCAACACTGGAGAGTCTAGCCCACGATTGTCCTGGGGTCCAAGAGGTGAGCAGGACACAGGGAATCCAGAACCCAGGACTAGGGAGGTCTGACACAGACAGAGTTACGGGGGAGAGTAGGTGAGTGTGCCGAGGAGAACAAGCCAAACCTGGTAGGTGTTTCTGTTGCAGGTTACCCCTTGGGCGTGGAAGAGCAGAGCATGGATAGCAACCTAGGAAATGGGCGGTTGGCCTGAGCGGAAGCTGAGAGCTTATATCCCTCCTGGCTTCTGAAGACCAGGCCAGGACTGAGCCTTTCCGAGGGAGCCGGGCAGGGATTGAAGGGACTCCAACTCAAACCCAGGTCCCCTGACTTTGGATCAGTGGCTCCATCGAGCGAGGTCCCCAGGACCACATAGCAGAAAACACTCGTTCTAATCTGCTACCCAGTCAGCCTGTCTGGGGACCAGAAGGTGTTTGTCTCTTGGGTCCTTTGTGGGGGTGCAGGAACAGGAGACATGGGCTGGGTGTTTGTGGAACATTTAACAGAGCGTGAATCTGGTCGAGGGGTACAAAACACTCCACCAGGGCGAGCTAAATAAACAGATCCCTTATAGATAAGTCAAAAATCTTTTTCCAGTCGAACACATCAAACCACATGAGTGCAAATTTCAAAATCTCTAGGTTCTGCTGGCATTTGGTCGTAGTAAATATTGACTGATGTTGGGGGGCGGTCAATGTTTTGGTTCTCTGGAAACTCTGACGGGCAGGAGTGGGAAGCCCTAACCTAGGGAGTCCGGAGGCCCCGCTGGTTCTGGCCCAGGCTCTGTTACCAGCAGCAGGCGTCCTTTGCCGACTCTTCAACTCACTGCACGCCCCTCCCAGTTTCCTTCTTGGTAGGTTGAGGGTGTTGACCTAGAAGATCTCCAAGATCATTTTTAGCTCTAAAAATGCTTGATTTTGTGATATAAAGGGATGCACCATGGATAAAATCATCTGATAAATGTTTTCAGGCTTGGGAGGTGGCCAGAGTCGCAACTCGACCTCTTCCAAACCCCCTGTCCACATAAGACTCTCGGCCGTGGGGAGCTATTTGGAGTCTCCGGGCTGGGCAGATGGCGCAGAATTTGGTGCCACTGACAATAAAGATTGGCTCTAACCTGCTGCAAAGAACACATCTGGTGTTTTATTTCCCTTTGGAGCTGGATGGGGCTCAGTGCAAACACAGACTGGAAACTTCAGACGAGGATACAAGTATTTTAATAGACAGTCTGTCAAGAACATTACAACTCCCGCCCTAACTGGTTTGGCTCAATGGATAGAGCGTCAGCCGGCGGACTGAAGGGTTCCAGGTTTGATTCCAGTCAAGGGCACATGCCCGGGTTGCGGGCTCGATCCCCAGGTGGGGGCGTGCAGGAGTCAGCCAATCAATGATTTTCTCTCATCATTGATGTTTCTATCTCTCCCTTTCCCTTCCTCTCTGCAATCAATAAAAATATTTTTTTAAAAAAAGAACATTACAACTCCTTTAAGGGATGCTCCAGACCCCAAACCACTCTGGCACAGGCCTGAGACCCTGCTTGGAGGGTCTAATAGCTATTCTAATAGCAGACTGGTCTCTGGCAACATCTGACCCTCACCTCAAATATCTGCTGCTTCCCCCCGCCTTTTTTTTTTAAAGAGGTAAAGTGATAACATGATTTTCGTGGAGGGGGTGTCAAAGCAGCCATGACAGTGACTGGCCGTCCTTTTGCATGAGCCCTTGACAAGCCGATTAGTGTGCAAACACTATTCACAAACTAAAGAGTAAAAGGGATATTTTCTCGCTTCTAAAGGATGTACCACAAGTTCATTTAAGTAGGTGAGGTTTCCCAACAGGCTGCTCACAGGCAGAAGAGGAAGCCCATTTGCCTGGATGTGGCGCGGGGTGGTTGGAGGTGACAGGCATGTGCCTTGCGCCCCAGTAAAAGACTTTATTCCAGTTGTAAAAAGGTTATACAGTGTATAGACTGTCCCAGAGCTAAAAGTGGGCTCACCGCAACATTTGGACACCTCATTAAACATACCTCTTATCCACAGTGATGGTGAAGGGTGACCCCAGTATTTCATTTATATCAGGCTCACATATGATTGTCTTGTATTGTGTCTAGAGTCCTGTCAGAGAATCACAGAGTTTTAAAATGGGAAGATGAGTCTGTTTCCTTCCTTTTAAAAAAAATGGTGATGAAAATACATAACAAATGTACCCTCTTAACAGTGTTGTTTTTTTTTTGTAAAAAATATATTTTATTGATTTTTTACAGAGAAGAAGGGAGAGAGGTAGAGAGTTAGAAACATCGATGAGAGAGAAACATCGATCAGCTGCCTTCTGCACATCTCCTACTGGGGATATGCCCGCAACCCAGGTACATGCCCTTGACCGGAATCGAACCTGGGACCCTTCAGTCCGCAGGCCGACGCTCTATCCACTGAGCCAAACCGGTTTCGGCTTCTTAACAGTGTTTTTAAGGCCAAGGAATAGTCCATGGTGTGTACACACCACATTCCGTTTATCCATTCACCCGTTGGTGAACATTCAGGTTGCTTCCACCTCCTCACTATTGTAAATAATGCTGTGGTGAACATGGGCGTGCGAATAGCTCTTCAGGATCCTGTTGTCAATTCTTTTGGATAATTGCTCCGAAGTAGAATTGGTAGTTGGTAGAATTGGGTCATTGGTAGTTCTATTCATAATATTTTGAGGAACCTCCATACTGTTTTTCTGCACCAATTTACATTCCCACTAACAGTGCACGAGGGTTTCCTCTTCTCCACATCCTCGATAACATATCTTTTTTAAAATAAAAGCTATTCTAATAGGTATGAAGTCATGTCTCATTGTGGTTTTGATTTGCATTTCCCCGATGATCAGTGATGTTGAACACCTTTTCGGGTACCTGTAGGCCATTTGTATGTCATCTTTGGGGGAAAAGCCTCTGTCCATTTCAAATTGGTTTTTTGTTTGTTTGTTTTGTTTTTGTTTTTTACTATTGAATTGAGTTTTTTAAAATATATTTTGGATATTAAAAAAAACCCTATTAAATATATGATTTGCAAACATTTTCTCCCATTATGTAGGTCATTTTTAATTTGGTTGATGCTTTTTTTTCTTCTGTGCAAAAGATTTTTAGTTTGATGTAGTTCCACTTGTTTATTTTTGCTTTTGTTACAAATCCAAAAATCATCACCCAAACTCACAACCAACTTACTGCCTAAGTTTTCTTCTACGAGATTTATGGTTTCAGAGCTTATGTCCAAGTTTTTGTTTTGAGTTAATTTTTGCATATGGTATAAGATAGTAATCCAGTTGCATTCTTTTGCATGTGGCTGTCCAACTTTCCAACACTGTGTATTGAAGAGACTGTGCTTTCCCCATTGTATATTCTATGTATATTCTTGGCTCCGTTGTCATAAATTAATTGACCGTATTTGCATGGATTTATTTCTGGGCTCTCTAGTCTGTTCCATTGCTCTATGTGTCTGTTTTTCTGCTAGTACAATACTGTTTTGATTACTCTAGGTTTGTAATATAGTTGGAAATCAGGAAGTGTGATGCCTTCAGCTTTGCTTTTCTTCCTCAAGATTGCTTTGGCTATTCAAGGGGTTTTGTGATTTCATACAAATTGTAGGACTTTTTTGCTGTTGTTCTATATCTGTGAAAAATGCCATTGAAATTTTGATAGCAATTGCATTGAATCTATAGATTACTTTGGATAGTATGGGCATTTTAACAGTATTTATTGTTCCAATCTATGAGCATGGAATATCTTTCCATTTCTTTGTGTCTTCTTCAGTTTCTTTTATCAGTGTCTTATAGTTTTCGTTGGTTAAATTTATCACCTTGGTTAAATTCATTCCCAGATATTTTATTCTTTTTAATGTAATTGTAAATGGGATTTTTTCTTAATTTCTGTTTCTGGTAATTCATTATGAGTATATAGAAACACAGCTGACTTTTAAATATATTGCCTTTGTTTCATACAAATTCACTGAATTTATTAATTACAACAGTTTTGTTTTGTTTGTTTTTTTGGTGGAGTCTTTAGCACTTTCTATATATAATATTGTGTTACCTGCAAATAGAGATAGTTTTTAAAGACTTCTTCCTTTTTACTTTGGATGCCTTTTATTTCCTTTTCTTGCCTAATGGCTCTGGTTAGGACTACCAATATTATATTGAATAAAAGTGGTAAGAGTGGGCACTCCTGTCTTTTTCCTGATCTTAGAAGAAACCTTTTTCAGCTTCTCATCATTGAGTATAATGTAGCTAGGGAGTTGTAATATACAGCCTTTATTTTGAAGTATATGTATTCTATACCCACTTGGTTGGAAGTTTTTATCATAATCTTTTTCCCCCTTAATGTACAAAGATGGATTCCTAGTTGGGGAGGGATTCAGAGAAAATCTCTTGAAATCATAAAGTTAGATGACTTGTGGTTTTCCTTTGGTGGATAAAGAAACTGGAGCTTTGGGAACCCCCAAACATAGACATAAGAGTCCTGGTGGAGAGGGACCAAGGAAAAAGGACACAGAGAGAGTTTTGGTGATGGGAATGGCTGTATCAGGAAGTGATGCCTCATGTTGAATTATTGCCGTTTCAGTGCTGTTCTTCAGTCCATGCGCGTCAAGCCCTTGATAAAGATGTATTGCTGTGTCCATAGCGCTGTGGGGGAAAAAGGAGGAGCAGTAGGGGCTAATGTGGGGCAGAAACAGGAGAGCAGTGGCAGGGAAAGGCCAGGAGCCCAAACAACAGTGGAGGAGATGGTGAAAGTATGAGCCCCCAGGAGGGCCAGAAAGCCTGGAGATGGTGCTGGCTCTCACACAGGGGAGGGGAATGAATTTTTTTTCAGTTATTTAAGGAAAAGGGGGCTTAGCAAGGCTAAAGGGGACACTGTGCCTGCCCCTAAAAGTGGCAACAACTCAGTTATGGGGAGAAAAAGTGCATATACCCATGTACACACATACACACTCAGGAAATTACCTGGTAACTAAGGCAGCAAATGCTGAAATGCCCATTTATTGAGCAGTAAAGACAGGAAATGCTATGAGAGGTTAGAATTCAGAGAGATTACTTTGGCTGGAGCCAGTGGTGGTGTTGGTAAACGTTTAACCACTAGCTCCCTGGGAAGAAAAGAAAAGCTCTATTTTGTAGCATGTGCCACTTGCCATGGTGTAAATACCACACTTCCACCATGATCAATTTCAAGTCACCAGGTTGGCTTCATGAAACGTGGAGTTGGAAAGAGGTGCATAAAAGCACTCAATGTAGTTCCACCGCAATGGTGCAACAGATGTAAGTAAGCTCAAGCATATAGTCAAGCATATTATAATACTTCAGAAGGAATGAGTTCTGAGCATTTACTCCCCTTGTCTTTAATATAATTTATTTCATTGTACGGTTATATAATTTAATTTTTAATAATGCCTAAGTTCAATAACCAGCTCTCAAAATTCCTGAAAAATTACCCATTAGCTTTTGTGAACTGGTATGTGCACCCCATGAGCTGGAGTGTCAGGGCAGGCTTTCTGAAGAAGCTGGGCTTTGGAGGATGGGTAGGAGTTTGATAGGCTTGACAGAAGGCGTTCTAAGCAAGGTAAAAATGTAGTGAAGATGTGGCCAGTAAAGCAGATGGCATGAGTAACAATAATAAAGATAAAAAATTACTTTTTTAAACAAAAAATAAATAAATAAGGATGAAAAGACCAAGTAGGTATTAAATAGTCATAACACACATAATATATACAAGGCACCAAATATTCATGATGCATTAAATATACACAAGTTATATGAGGCACTAAGGTCTTAACATAGGCACACATTGACATTATCCATGCTGGTCCCATGTGTCCCTGCCAGAAAAAAACAAAGAGCAAACATACTGCTCAACAGGCTAATTGACAAGCGCTAGCTGGGCCATGAGCACTCCCTGCATCTCCCCCATGGAGCAAGAGTGTGTTACTGGCACAGCTGTGTGCCTTCTGCCTGTGAGCCCCTTTGCTCAAACCTCAACTCTGGTCCTGTACTCAAACCATCAGTTGGGAAGGTAGGTGTGGCTGAGAGAGAGACTGGACTTGTGAATATTGCATAATCCAGGGCTCAGGAAGTATGGTCCTTCATCCCACCCGCACCCTATGTCATCTCTTTCCTCTTGTTTCTCAATTTTTAAATTGATTTAGAAAACTGAATTAATGTCTTGGTCTGTTTGGGCTGGTATAACAATACCTTAGACTGGGTGGCTTATAGACAACAGAAACTTATTTCTCACAGTTCTGGAGGCTGGGAAGTCCAAGATCCAGGTGTTGCCAGATGTCAGATGAGGTCCCACTTCCTGGTCCACATGGTGGAAAGGAGCAAGGGAGCTCTCTGGGGTCTCTTTTATAAAAGCATTAATCCCATTCATGAGATGAATCATCCCAAAAGTCCCACCTCCTAACACTATCACACTAGGGATTAGGTTTCAACTTAAGAATTTGGGGGAGAAGGGGCAGAAACACTGAGTCTATAGCAATTAGCTATCTATGGTTATGTAAAAAAAAGAAAAATCACTCCTAATCCAGTGGCTTAAAAAATAAATGTTTATTATCTCATCATTTCTCTGGGTCAGGAATCTGGACAGAGTCCTCTGCTCAGGGTCTGTCCCAGGCTGTGATCAAGGCTAACCAGGGAGGATCTGCTGCTCTGCTCACTTGGGTGGTACTGGCAGGATCCTCCTGTTTCTCATGGGCTGCTGACCAGAGTTCCCCTCTCAGTTCTTGGCCATGTGGGCCTCGCCATAAGGCAGCTTACAACATGGCAGCTGTCTTCCATCCCAGCGAGGAAGTGAGAAAGCAAAAGAAAGATGAGCGAGAGGGAAGCCAGAGTCATTTTATACTCTAATCTCAGGAGTGACAGCTCATCGCTTTTGCCAGATTCACTAGAAGTAAGTCAGTGAGTCCACTCAGTACTCAAGGGAGAGACATACAAGGGCGTGAGTAGCAGGAGGCAGGGAGCACTGAGGGCTTAGAAGCTGCCTACCACCTAATGTTCTGTGACTTCCTCTTTAGCCAGCCTAGAAGTAGACTTGGAGGCTGCCATAGCATCGAGGTCATTGCCACATCACAATGTCTACAGTCACTGTCACTCTAGTCTTACAACTACCCTGAGATGTAGTTATTATTGTTGTTATTCCCATTTTATAGTAAAGGCATTGACAGGTTAATGACTTGTCTAAGTCCACATAACTAACAAGTGAAAGAGTCCGACCTTGAACCCAGGTCTCCTGACTTTTCGGCTGTGGCCTTTGCCCTTTATTGTGCTTGGTTGAGAGGTGTCCCCTCAAAATTCATGTCAACTCAGAACTTCAGAATGTGGCCTATTTGCAATTAGGGTCTTTGCAGGTATATTTAATTAAGATGAGGTCACACTGGATTAGGGTGGGCCTTACAACTATGGACTTGGGTCTTTGTAAGAAGGCCATGTGAAGACACAGAGACACATAGGAACTATGGCCATGTGATGATAGGGTCAGAAATTGGAGTGATGCAGCCGCAAACCAAGGAATGCCAAGAATTGCTAGTACCAACAGAAGATAGGAAAAGGCAATGAAGAATCCTGTCTTAGAGCCTTCAAGGGAGTGAGGTCCTGCCCATACCTTGACTACAGATTTCTGGCTGCCAGAACCGTGAGAAAATAAATCGGTTGTTTTAAGCCACTCGGTCTGTGGTCATTTGTTATGGCAGCCCTAGGAAACGTATACATATATTATCTCCCTGGAAGAAGATTCCAGCCACAAACTTCCCCAATGTCTACTGTATGTTGAAGGGCTGCTGAGAGTGGGTGAAGATGCACAGCTACCCCAGGTCAGGCCCCATTTATCAGCCCTTGAGGTTCCCATCTAGAATGCAGTCTGCTATTTCCCCTCCTGCTCTAGTTCCAAGCCAGTTGCCCTAACTCAGGACTGGGGGAGGAAAAGGGACACAGAGAAAAGACTCCTTGGCTGTGATCTCAGATGATGAACGTTATAGGACACAAACGTGGTACATGAGGATTCTCTTTCTTCTTCCATGTGACAGGCCAAAGATTAGAACCCCTCTGCCTTTCTCCTCCTCATGTTCTTGAACTTGAATGCACTTGGAGCAATTTGCTCACAGCAACTCTGTGTGTGGGTGTAGACTTTTGGGGAGTCTCTGCTGCCTCGTAATTGTAATGGCTTATAATAAGGAGCAGAGGTCAGGTTTCAGATGGAAAGGAGGTGGGTGTGGTGGGCCGGCTGTGGGACACATTGTTCTGTGCATCCAAGTTGGCAGGTTCACGCAGAGGAATCAGCAGCATTGTTTGAGAGGAGAGGGAGGCTAGAAGAATGACGTTCAGATTCAATGCTATGGCGCCGGGCTCATGCTCGTGTTTGCAGAGTTTTTGAAATACCAGCATTTCCTCTTGTAGGAGGACAAATAGCTCTCCATGTGAATTATGATTAAAATTTAAGGATTATCCTCAAAATAGTATTCAAAAATGCCTACCGCTCCAGCTGATCTCCTGGTGAAGGAGCCTACCACTTGTGCTGACCAGAGCCTAACAACCAGATATTAACAATTTGTGGTTCAATAGGCTTTCCAGCTGGACAGAGCCTGATAGGTAACCTAAACTCACTCCTTTGGCAGGCAGAGAAGCAAAGGCACAGACTCTCTCCTGTCTACCCAGAGCCTTCTTGATTCTCCTTCTAAACCAGGTGGCCCAAGGATCCTTTGCTCTCCATTTCTCTCCCTACTTGCCTCTCTACTGTCTTCTTCTTAAGTCTCTATTGGCCTGTGCAATTGCTGTTCCTACAGCACCTATAGTTTATGTTGTGGGTGCCACTAGGTTGTATCCATCCATCCATCCATCCATCCATGCCATATTTACCAAGCAAACTGCTGTGGGTCTGCCACTATGAACTATGAATGTTGAGATTATGAGGGCAAGATCCTTGCTATTAATGAGTGTACAGTCTAATCAGAGATAAACCTTGTATGCAAATAACTAGAGCTCCAACTAGACTCCTTCGATAGAGTACAGACTAGCTCCCCATCTAGCAAACTCTTTGAAGAATTAGAGAAACAGTTGTTAGTAGAGGACATGATTAGTCTTACAAGTAAAAGTTAGTGAAACATATAGCCTGCGTTTTTCAAAATATCTCTGGTTTAAGATATTCCATTCTCTTCTCAGCTGATGTGTCCTGACAGCTGGTCAGGAAAAGCTGACTGTCATTCAGGGTTTTCTGCACCCAATCCATTGCTCTGCCACCTTCCTTCTCTGCCTCCAACAGGGTCATTCTTTGGACTTCAGTCTTATGACAAAGTACCTGTCCTTGGGAGGGGAACATAGGCCATATATCAGCTACATCCTCATCAGTCACTTGAAACCCCACTTCAGATGGTGTACTCTGTGGTTGATACCAAGATGTTTAAGTGTGTCCAGGAGCACTGGGCTGTGGAGCTGAATGGAAGACTGAATCTTATGAATCTCATGAAATAGACACCAGTAGAATGCTCGGAGGATGATATCACTGGGATTTGGAGCAAATATTGGGGATGATTCTAGGAGAAGGCCCTGGGGAGTGGGACAGAGTCAGAGAGATCCTCTCAGCCATTTCACCACTATACCCAGTGTCGGCCCTGCTAGGCAGGAGCTCTGGCTAAGGGGGGCGAAGGGGTGGGCGGAGACCCGAACCTTTAAAATCTTTGCACTTTAGTTTTATAAGTAAAGGGAGCCATGTTCTCTCTTTCCCCAAAAGCTTAGAGAGGAAAATAGGTCAGCATTGCTTTTCAGATTAGTGCAAACACCTTTTCTCTTGCGTGGGACAAGAGGCAAATGTTCACTCAGGGACAGATTTAATCAGAAATTAGGGAGCATGTCAGGGAATGGCCTCAAGGCATCCAAGGCTTTTTCCAGCTGGTAGCCTGACATATGTCCCTCTGCTGTCACAGCTGTTCTCCCCTTTCTCCCCCACAAAGACTTTGCCTACTGGTGTTTCAGCTCCAATTGTCAAGGTAATTTAAAGAGATGCTATATAGAGTGTGCACATTTGAAGTGACCATGTAATATAGAATAGATTTGTTAAAAAGGGCCATCTTCCCTCAATAAAACTTAATTTTATTCATCCAAATGTTTTTGAGCACCAACTGTATACTAAACACTAATGGGGCTGGGAAACCCAGTCCCTGAGATGAGGCAGGGCATATCAGCCTTCTGGGCATGAAGCACGCATTGTGCTTCCTCCCTTCTCAGGGAGTTTCCTGTTTAGACCTGAGACGTACTCTCTAACCAAGTTCAACATGAGCTTCACGGCAAGTGCCCTTCAAGTCCATGACAAGGAACCCTAAGGCACCGTCCCAATGCTCTCATTGACTGATATTGCCTGAAATGAGATTAGAAAACTTCTGTTTGATCAATGTTGTGACTTCAGGCGTGTGACCTACAGCTTTCTACAGTGGTGCTTTAAGCACTTGACGGGTTCATGTTCTCCAAGGGCCCAATCTTGTCTGTGGATTCCAGGAAAGACCTCAGAGCAAAGCCGGGAGAAGTTCAGTGACCTCCTCCAGACTGGACAGTGAGTTCAAGGCCAGAGCATGGCCCTCAACATGCGCCAGTTTATACTGTCTCGGGCTGGGAAAGACCTTAGATCCCTACTTGGTGTCAAGGTCCTCATTTCAGAGAATAAAGGGGAGACCTGGACTGGGTTATTGATCACCCAGAGCCATGGAGTCCTAGATCCTTAGAGTGGGAAGGCGCCTTTAGCCTTTAGCTATCTAGTTTCATCTCTCACTGAAGGAACTACACTTTCCACATGCTCTTTGCCAGTTGATCACAGATCCTGTGCTTGAAAACTTCCAGCAATGGAGCGTGCATGATATTTTTTTCTGTCCACTCTGTTTACAGACAAGTCTAATTATTGTCCAGCTCTTCTCTGTAAACCAGGAGTCTGCTTTCCTGCTGTAGCCACTGGCTACCTTTCAGAACCACCAGAACAGAATCAGAACCTTCTGTGTCCCAGGAGACTTACTCTCCCTACGGATCTCCTCTTTACCCAACTAGACCATTCAGCTCCCCTGCCTTAGTTTCCTGGAAGGGTTCGGTTCACACTGACTTTCTTAGCGTGGCATGTTTATTTATATTGTTTTAATTTATTAGTAATAACCATCACCTTCTGTAAGTCCCACCCATTCCCCCCGCCCCACTCTTTTGTTAATCCTCATCCAAGGATATTTTTTCCATTGACTCTTAGAGAGAGTGGAAGGGACAGGGAGAGACACAGAGCGAAACATCAATGTGAGAGAGATACATCAATTGTTTGCCTCCAGCACATGCCCCAACCAGGACCGGGGATTGAGCCTATAACTGAGGTACGTGCCCTTCAGTCCACAGGCTGACGCTCTATCCACTGAGCTAAACCAGCTGGGCCTCCCCCCCCGTTTTTTCCAGGTGCAGAAGCCTCTCATTAGAACATCAGTGAGTTCACTGCACCCTTTTAAATCAGGGCAACAGAGAAAGCGTGAGTGTGCTTCCCCTGACAAGGCTGCTTAAATATAATCATAGGCCTGTCACAAATTTTGCAGGCTTATGAGGGGTTGTCAAAGTATTTCCTGAAGTGGGAGATGTTTGGGGAAAAAACATTTTTTAAAGTGAACTGAAAAGGAAGAAAGAGGACAGCGTCAGGATTAACCGAGTCCATGAACGTTTTGCGTAGCTGCAATGTCGCAAGCTTTGCCTTGATCCATGATAATGATAATGCTGACGGTTCCTGAAAAAGGGAAAAGGAGTTCTGAGCGGTCTGTGTCATTGGTTTTGACATTTCCGTCTATGAGATGTTTATTCCCTTAAACTAGTGAGGAAGCAGCAGAAGTTCTTATTTGCTGAACCTAGTGAAAGTGTTTCTGTCAATCATTTTCCATCAGATTCCAGCCTGTGGTCTGATAGGGAGAAAACCACAGTGCAGCCCCTTAATACACACCTGGGTTTCCTTAAGCCATGTTCTGCTCAAATAATTCCAGTTACTAGGTTGCATTCCACACCGTGACTCATTGGGGTTGATGGACTCAAGTATTTCTCTAAAAAGACTTAAACATTATTTCCTTAAGCCACTTGGATTTGTACATCAACACGAAGGAGGAGAATTCAGATGCTCTGGGCTCTGTAGGTGGGACCATGGAAGCTGTGTGAGTTTTCTTCGTTTCTCAGGCAGCCTCTTTGAGGTCCTGTGGACATCTGCCCGACCTCCAAATCCTGGGCAGTTTCCTCCCTGGCCCAGGCCTCTGGTTGCTCCAGGGGTCAGCATCACCACGCCCCAGGTCACGTGGCATTTGGGGGAGCAATTTAAGAAGGACATGCAAAGACTAGACCGGGTGCTGGGGTGCCTCTGTGGCTATTGGACTTCTCTGTGGGGCCTTATCACATCACTCCCGCCTCGCCCTGTGCGGTTGACTCTCCCAAGCACTCCGGTGACTTCAGAGCCTTTTGCCTTCCTCGGCATAAATAAAGCTTCAGAACTCTTCCCCGTGTAAACTGTGCTTTTGTTTGTTTATTTTTAAAAATCCTTCCCTGAGGATATTTTCCCATTGATTTTTAGAGAAAGTGGAAGAGAGAGTGAAAAACAGAGAGAAATACCGATGGATTGGTTGCCTCCTGCACGAGCCCCAACCAGGGCCTGGGCCGAGGAGGAGCCTGCAATCGAGGTATGTGACCCGAATCGAACCTGGGGCTTTTCGGTCCATAGGCCAACGCTCTGTCCACTGAACCAAACCGGCTAGGGCTAAACTGTGCTTTCTTTGTACTTTCTCGCCCGGCCTTGCCCCGAATCAGAAGTACATCAGCAGACAGGGTCACAGGCCCTCAAAGGTCCCTGCGGCACATCTCTGTCCTCTAGCTCTGCAGGGAGTGTCTCCTTCCCTTTTCTTCTGCACACGCCCGGGCTAACCGGGAGCACGGCATTCACACCCAGCTGACGGCCCTGCCTGGAAAGACGGCTCATGAAAAGGAGCCTGCCCTCCCTCCGATGGCAAAGCAATCCCACCCTTGGAACTCAGCGATTGTCCAGAGGATGATGAGCAAGCGCGGCAGAGACCGGTTTTCCGCTGAGAAGGAGGCACTCTGCCCAGGCCCTGCCCTAACGGGAGCCCACAGCTGTTTGATTGAAGTTGGTTTTACAAACCAGGTTGATGATGCCTCCAATTAAATTACACTGTGCCCGCTCATGCTAAAGAAAGGGGCATCAAAGAGAAAATCCGTCTGGATGGCAAACAAGTAAGTGCTGGGCACAGACATCGACAACGCCTGGCTTTTCGGCAGCCAGATGTTCGGTCCTTAGGTGAGGACAGCGAGGGACTTGAATGGGTGCTGGGTGTGGCTTTGTGATGTCCTCTAACGGGACGGGGAGTCTGTTAGTGAAACCTTATTTCCAGGCAGGAAAGATGTATTGATTGTCCTACTTGTTGCTCTTTAAGACTTCTTTCTTGTATTTCATCTTTCAGATAAGAAGTCAAGGTCTGAATGCCCATGAAGTCAGGGGTAGGCTATGCATTATAATGGTATAGGAAATGTAGTTCCTTTACTTTCAATTGAGAGAAATAGAAATTTGCTTGGGCAAGGGGGGTCTTCTGGAAGTTTGCTCAAATGGAAAAATGATAAGTATTTGTACTCTTTATATCATTTTTCTTTTTGTTAATCCTCACCTGAGGATATTGTTCCCATTGATTTTTTAGACAGGGTGGAAGGGAGGGGGAGAGACAGAGGGAGAGAAACATCAATGTGAGAGAAACACGTCGACTGGTTGCCTCCCACATGCACCCCAACAGGGGCGGGGTTGAGCTGCAACTAAGGTACATGCCCTGGATTGAAATTGAACCCAGGACCGTCAGCCCGTGGGCCGATGCTCCAGCCACTGAGCCAAACTGGCGAGGGCTCTCATCTCTCATTTTAACACTGCCTCCCAAGATCTTGTTACACTGTGGTTTATGTCTATCTGAAATGCGCCCGATTCTAAATGGACATTTTAATGAAATGGGTTTTGTTGCCCACGATGAGGCAGTGGGTTTGAGTCTTGGCTCCGCAGCTCTGTCTGGGTACCTCCGGGTGCGTCACTTAACGGCTCCTGGGTTCCGTTCCCTCCTTGGTCAGTGGGATAAGGACCGTGCTCTCTTCCTGGTGGTGGTGTGCAGATAAGAGGGCAGAGGTAGCACGGCCTCTTACACCAGGGCCGGGCACCAGCGGAAGAGCCTCAGCTGGTGTCCAGGGATTTCTGAGAAAAGTGACAGAGCGTCTCTTCATCAGGCAAAAGCCTC
>NW_006383012.1:5017058-5018240 GCF_000327345.1 Myotis davidii | reverse complement strand
TTTGCTGGGAGGAAGAGCCCTGGGTGGCCTTTCTGATCACCTGGGCTCTAGGCCAGTCCTGCCGTGAGCCATGGGACTGTGGGTCAGTCGCAGGCTCCCTGGGCCGATCCCCCTGAGAACACGATGGATCAGCTATGTGGTCCCCACTGTCCTGTGATCTCCTGAGTCCTCCGACCAGCTCCCCGAGTCTGTCCTTCCCCACCTTGGGGGCCCACCTAATACACCCGACCATCCAAAAGGACCAAGGCAAGATGTGCTTTTCCTACGTCTGGGGGCAGGGGGGGGAAGACCCCCACCTGGCTGTGCTCTGGGGTGGCATAAGGGGGACCAGCCAGCTCTTCTGGGATGTTCCCTGCAGGGCACCACCCCAGAGCAGGGTGATGGGACCCAAATGGAGGTGGGGGGTGAGGGACAGGGAGGGTCCTCTGTTTGGAGAAGAAAGGATGTGAAGTGATTCATCCAGATGGCCAGCAGGATGTGCCCAGTGCTCCTTCAGAGACGGATGGTCTTTACAGGGAGATTTAGAACTTTCCACATTTAGTTGCATTTTGCAAGCGGGCCAGCTGTCTCCCAGTGGGAGTGTGTGTTTCTTCCTGACGTGGGTTCGCTTGACACTGTCGTGCGTGCTGCATGTGGAAACACGCTCCACTCACCGAATGTGAAAATTGAATGCGGGTCTCAGCCGCGCTTAGATGAGGAAGCCGCCTCCCGCTGGGAAATGGGCCGCCGGTGCAAGGAAGGTGTATGTGTCGTTGCAAAGGCTCCAGAGGCTGAATAAGAGCTTGGGAACACACCGTGAGAATTCGCACAAAGAACACCTTCCCCCCGAACGTGCCCCCCAAGCATGCTGCTGCCCTTCCGTTGGCTGGCAGCAACCGTGACCTCTGTAGTCGGGATGCCACAGCAAGTTTGGGCTTTGTGGCCATGACGGGCTCGCTTCCCACAAAATGGGTGGTGCTCTTGTGTCCTCTCAGTAATTGCTTTTACTCTACACAACAGACTGGAGTTTAAAGGAGAAGGCCTTTTTGAATCCACCACTTTTTATTTTTTTAAATATATTTTATTGATTTCTTACAGAGAGGAAAGGAGAGAGATAGAGAGTTAGAAACATCGATGAGAGAGAGACATCGATCAGCTGCCTCCTGCACATCTCCTACTGGGGATGTGCCCGCAACCCAGGTA
>NW_006383012.1:4997924-4998311 GCF_000327345.1 Myotis davidii | reverse complement strand
GGCAGAGGAAACAATAGATGAAAGGACGTCATTTTTCCAGTTTTTTTCTAACGTGTAGGCCCAGAACATGGCAGTGTGAGTCGCTCAGCAGCGGTGGGGGACCCGTGGTACAATAGAGACAACCACGACGGGTTCGCTGGGACGAAGAGCCCTGGGTGGCCTTTCTGATCACCTGGGCTCTAGGCCAGTCCTGCCGTGAGCCATGGGACTGTGGGTCAGTCGCAGGCTCCCTGGGCCGATCCCCCTGAGAACACGATGGATCAGCTATGTGGTCCCCACTGTCCTGTGATCTCCTGAGTCCTCCGACCAGCTCCCCCAGGCTGTCCTTCCCCACCTTGGAGGCCCACCTAATACACCCGACCGTCCAAAAGGCCCAAGGCAAGATGT
>NW_006383012.1:4991385-4997392 GCF_000327345.1 Myotis davidii | reverse complement strand
ACAGAGAGGAAAGGAGAGAGATAGAGAGTTAGAAACATCGATGAGAGAGAAACATCGATTAGCTGCCTCCTGCACACCTCCTACTGGGGATGTGCCCGCAACCCAGGTACACGCCCTTGACCGGAATCGAACCTGGGACCTTTCAGTTCGCAGGCTGATGCTCTATCCACTGAGCCAAACCGGTTTCGGCAAATCCACCACTTTTTAAAGCACAGGCTGTGTGACTGAACCCAAGTATGAGTGCCTAATGCTTCAAATGCCCAAAAATCACCCTGGCTGATGGGTGGCTCAGTTGGTTGGAGCATCATCCTGTACACTGAAAGGTTGCAGGTTCAATTCCTGGTCAGGACACTTGCAGGTTCGATCCCTGGTCAGGGTGCATAGTTTTTCTCTCCCCCCCCCCCCCACCTCTTTCCCCCTCTCTAAACATATCCTTGGGTGAGGATTTTTTAAAAAAGGCTGAGACTCAAAACATCAGAGTTTGGAGTAAGATTTATTGATAAAGAAGACAGAAGACCTAATGGTGCCTCAAATCCATCGTGCTCGGTGGACTAGGTTTGGGGTTTGTAGGGGGTTCAAGGGAGCAGGTATGCAAAGTGCTGACAGGGCAAATTTTAATTGGAGGAACTTGGGCCATTTATGGTAAAAGGGTGTCTTCCTGGATCTTCCTGAACAGTGAACCCTTTGCTTCTGAAAGGGTTCAGGGTTCAATTCTGATTTTGTCCTGGTCCTTTGGTTCCATTTGTGTGTGTGTGTGGTGGTGGTGGTGGTGGTGGTGGTGGTAGTAGAAGAGATGAGTGAGACTTTGGTTCCAGGTGCAGCCGGAGGTCAAAGTTCCCTTCTGCGCATGCTTCGGCTGCATGACTGTGGCTTTGGTCTGTTGTCTCTGAAAAGCAGTTCAGTATCTCGTTTATCAGGATGGGGCCATTTTGAGCTGGTTCTGTGGTTACCGCTGTATTGAGATTTAATGCTGAATGTGTGGTTATAAGTGGCACACTTTATATAGACTGTTTCTGACTTAACGATGATTCAATTTACAATTTAGACTTTTCGATGGTGTGAACATGAAAAGCACTCAGTAGAAACCATACTTGGAATTCTGACCTTTTCCTGGGCCCAGCCAATTGCAGGAGGATTCTCTCCCGGATGCTGGTCAGCCCGCAGCAGCTGCCCGTCAGGTGATCACAAGGATAAACCACCAGACCGTCCAGTGCCTGCCTTGCGATGGATGACTTTGCCTGACCGAGGGCTCCTGCCAGTGTCCCGCCTGCGTTTAAGCTGTGGTGTTTGGTAGGTTAGGTGTATTGTTTTCAACTGGGTTGATTCGGGCTTAACCCCATTGTAAGTCAAGGAGCATCCGTACAGGGCGAGGGTGAATGCAGGATGATGGTAAGAAAGAAAACTCGAACTCTGGAAACCATGACAACCCTCAGGAACCAGTGAGTGCCTTCCGCCCGGCTGATGTGGTCCAGGGAGCACACGGCCGGGCCTTTGCTCACCTGACCGGCCTCTGCAAGGAGAGGGACTCTGTAAAGTAGGCTGAGCTATCGCAGAAGGGACTCCTTTTCTATTCTTCCTCCCTCCCTCCCTCCTTTTTCTTTTTTAAACTAGAACTTCCTACCTGTATTAGTTTTCTGTGCTGTTGTAATAAATTACCACCATCTCAGTGGCTTCAAACAACACACATTTACTGTCTCACAGACCTGGAGGTCAGAAGTCCACCCGCCTAGGGGGGAGCCTGGAGACATGGGCAGGCTGCCTTCTTTGGGGAGCCGCGAGGAAAGAACGTTCCTGGCCTTTTCCAGGTCCTTGAGGCCACCCGCTTCCTTGGTGACACATTCACGGTTCAAGGATTGGGATGTAGGCATCTATAAGGGGCTATTCTGCCAAACACACAGCCAGGACCACTGAGTGCTGCTGGGAGTGGGGACTGGAGGGGAGGGCAGGAGAGTGATTGGATGTGGTGCTAAGATTCCTATCACACTCCTTTAGCTAGGAGTCCAGGACTTCTGGAATGGATTCGGACCAAACCCATCATCCCGGCTCCTTTCTTGCAAAATCATACAGCTCACTGTGCATTTTTATCAGAACATGAACTCGATGGATGTGACAGAGACAAGGGCTTGTCAATATGTAAAGATTACCCAGCATCGTTTACAGATGAAAAGGCACCCAGGAGACTAAAGGAAAAGATTTGCTGTCGCGTTTATCTCTGACCTTCCCGGCTAGGCAAGCCCTCCAGGGGAGAGTTTAGGAAGGGGTGTATGTCTAGGAGGAGAGATGGACAAGCCCCGTGTGCTTTCCAAGTGAGGAAGGGAATTTCACCAGTGGCTGCATTTACCTTGCCCCTGCCCTGGTTCACATCATCTGTACCTAGTCCTTACCTGACAGCAAATAACATTAGATGTTTCCTTAACCAGAGACCTTGCTGGGTTTCCCTCCATTGGACAGGGGGCCACCATTGCTCCCCAACACAAGAGCAAGAGCATGATTTTATGCCTTTGGGACCATTTACATTTTTATTTCATTTTGTTATTTATTTTTAATATATTTTTATTGCTTTCAGAGAGGAAGGAAGAGGGAGAGAGAGTTAGACATCATCAATGATGAGAGAAATGCACACCCCTTCTTTCACCCCACTGGGGATCAACTGGAAACCCAGGCATGTGCCCTGTCCAAGAACTGAACTGTGACCTCCTCGTTCATAAGTCGACACGCAACCACTGAGCCACACCTGTTGGGCACAATCTATATTTTTTTAAAGGAAATATTTTTTGGGGGACCTCAAGTTATCTTTAAAAGATCCCTTCAAAACACCCCCCCCCCCAATCAGAATCACAACCTCCAAAAAAAATATTCTAAAAGGAGGAGGTGGGTGGGATAAATACTCATGAACCGTCCGCGAGGCCTTTCTCACTTGCCTGGGGGCCAGCAGCCAGCCCTGAGTGAGGTCAGGTTCAGTTGTAATCAGGTCTGAGGCCAGGAAGAGGGGAACTAACAATCCTTTGACAGCTATTCTGTGTCCTTGTTTTAATCTTTAATCTGGTTACCATATGTCGTCTCCAAAGGATTAGTTAATTAAAGGACCTTATTTCCAGAGCAGGCTGGGCTCGCATTTGGCAATAGTCCAGAAAATGAGAAATAAGTAAATAAAAACAAATAGACTTGTTAACTGCAGAATTCCAGAAAATGAGAAAAAAATAAAATAATAATAACATTCCAGAAAATGAGAACAAAATAAACAAACTTGTTAACTGCAGAAGTCTGAAGAAATGCTTAATAATGTTTTTATATATTTTTTTATAAATAAATTTTTAAAAATTCATCTGGGCTCGAAAGAGTCTACAGAATTTACTCTGAATTCATGAGCATTTGACCCACAGGACATGAATACCCACAATTTTGTCAGGGAACATAATTATCCATTGGCAATAATAAAACCAGTGCCTGTGGAGTTGGGACATACTTAAATCAACTATATTATTTAGGTAAAATTTAGGCAAGTACCACCCCGTTAGAAAACAATATTGCGTTATTGTTGTTTTAAAACAGCGGTAAATATTTGCATAGAGTTAATGTAAATAGTGACTGTAGTTTTTACCTAAGGTTTCTGGAGCAACCTTAAGACAACAGCAGTGTTTTCTCTCCATTCTGGAGGCTGTAAGTACAAACTCGAGGTATTGATAGGGCCAGGCTGTGTCTGCGGTTCCAGCATTGTTCCATTTCTTTCCCCCAGCTTCTGGTGGCTTCTGGAAATCCTTGGTATTCTTTAGCTCTTGATGCATCTCTCAATCTTTGCCTCTGTCTTTGTACAGCCTTCTCCCTGTGTGTCTCTGTCTTCACATGGCCTTCTCATCAGTGTGTCTGTGTCCACGTTTCCCTCTTTTTATAAGGACACTGGTGATGGATACACCGCTCTAATACATTATGACCTCCTCTTAATAAATTTCATATGCAAAGACCCTGTTTCCAAAGAAGGTCATATCTGAAGTTCCAGGTGGACATGAATTGTAGGGAAGTCGGGGACATGATTCAACTTGGTACAGTCTCCATTTCACTGGCTCAGCTTCTCCATCCATACAGTGGATGGCATCATATGGCTTGTTCATGTCTGCTTTGGTGTAATGGATAAATTATTAATCATTCTTCAGGAAGGCTCATTCTTAGAGTCTTACTCCTGACATCTAGTAAGAATTGAAGCTAAGCTTTCTCTGGAATTATTTTTATGCAACCTGAAAATTATTAAGCAAGGAATCTCTTTTTCCGTGTAATCTCTTTAGACTAGCATTTCCTGGAACATATGTTGGGAAACATCAATTTAATAATTTGGGCTGTGTGTCAAGTGGAATTAACAACTAGAGATGTAAGTGCTGTGGTCTGAATGTGTGTGGCCTGCCCACCCGCAAATTCATCTGTTGAAACCCTACCCCCCGATGTGATGGTCTTAGGAGGTGAGGCCTTGGGGAGGTGCTGAGGTCATGATGGTGGTGCTCTTGGGAGTGGGATTAATGCTCCTATAAAAGACACCCCAGAGAGTTAGCTCTCCCCTTCCCACCGTTGAGGGTACAGAGAGAAAGGGGCAGTCTACAACCCTGCAGAAGTTTTTCGCCAGAACCTGACCCTGCTGGTACCTCAAGCTTGGACTTTTAGCCTCCAGACTGTGAAAAGCAAACTCCTATGGCCTACAAGCTACCCAGTCAGTGATATTTTCTTACAGCAGCCTGAACAGACTAAAGCAATATAAGTAGAATTCTTGTCAAGTCTTTGTGCTACACACACACACACACACACACACACACACACACACACACACTCTTTGAACCATGGTCGGCCACATGAGTTTTTGGCCTCAGGAGGGCTGTTCTGGAATTTCTACAAGGGCCACTAGACTGTTCATCAGTGATTGGGTAAACGCCTTCTTTCTTTGACAACATTAAGAGACCCAGGAGGACTCCAGAGATGGCTAGAATGGACAGTCATAAAGGAAAGAAGTAGCTCGTGAGCGTGAGGTCCTCGCCTGGAGTTCAGCACAGGTATCCATGACTCTGAAATCGCTGTATCAGAAGAGGGGGCTGACTTTCAGGAGGACTGCGTGAACCCTGCTGATCAGCTCCCAAGTGAAACTGGCAAAAATTTTTTAAAATTTTTTTTTTAAAAAATTTTTAAAGTCACTGGGAATGGTCCTAAGGCCAAGCAGGAAAGGAAGAAACTATTCAAGGAAGCCTACAAAAATCTGGTAAAAAGTTGAGAGCCTGTGGCATTTGGAACAAGATGGCTTTCTCCCTCATCCCTCCACCTCAGCAAGGAGAGGACTCCACTCCGGACTGACAGTCAAGAACAAAGGACCCCTCGCCCCTCAGCTCCCAGATGGGGGGCTATCTTCCTGGGAGGAGCAGGGCCTGTGTTTCCGACCCCCAGCGACCTGTTGCTGAGGCTCCGTTCCGGGCAAGTGTGGTTGAGAGGTGGGGGCTCCCTTCTGCCCGCTCAGCTCCTGGGATGAAGGCCTCGTTGGGTCACGTGTGCCGAGAACACTGGGGCTCCTGACTGCCCCAGCCCTGGCTGATTAGGTGGTGGTTCCTTGCCAGGAGAGACAAGCCAAGGGGACCTCAGGCTGCTGCCTCCCCACTTGGCACTGAGCGCCGGCTCCTAGAGCCGAGTGTCCCTCAGGGAGAAGCTTGTCTTTGTACCATCCCAGTTCCAGAGCCCCAGTCGGAGGTTTTGGCTGGAGGAGATGGGGAGAAGCAGGGTGTGAAAACAGCTGCTAATCTCTTCCCAGAGGAACTGAATTCATCTACAACAGGGGGTGAGAAAGCACAAAGATAAAGGCACCCCCAACAACAGTGGAAGTTGTGATTAAAGGCCATTGAGAGGTGATTCATGTATTTAATGGACAAGCCTGGACTTACAGCCTAGACCAGTGGTCGGCAAACTGCGGCTCGCGAGCCACATGCAGCTCTTTGGCCCCTTGAGTGTGGCTCTTCCACAAAATACCACGTGCGGGCGCACA
>NW_006383012.1:4943263-4991337 GCF_000327345.1 Myotis davidii | reverse complement strand
CGATTGAAACTTCGTGGCCCATGTGCAGAAGTCAGTATTTTGTGGAAGAGCCACACTCAAGGGGCCAAAGAGCTGCATGTGGCTCACAAGCCACAGTTTGCTGACCACTGGCCCAGACTATAGGCTGGCTAGTCTGTAGGAGAGAACCGAGGAGTCAGACATCTGGAAGAAGCCCTCCTGAGGTCAGAGAAAATATCAAACACTGACCCAACAAACTATTTCTTCAAAGGAGTCTCGATTTGATTGGGTTCATCGGCAGAGCAATTTATGCCCCAGGGTACTGTCAACAACAATAGAGCAATTAGCTGGAAGTTAGTATGAGTTTTCCAGCTGGATGTCATCAGCGAAAGAGGAAGGAACCCCCACCAATACCAGAGTCCTCCCAGGGCGACTGTTGGCCAAGAAAAGCTGTGCCTCCCTGGGGAGCAGCATCAGAGGCTTTGCAAGGTGCGTGTGACTTTAATGAAATAACACAGCCAGTCACTAAAATTAAGCAAAGAATAAGCAGTTTGCCTGTATCCAGAGTTGCTACAATGTGTTATCTAAAATGATCATTTTCCAAAAAAAAATAATTATGAGGCAAGCAATGAAAAAGGAGAGTATGAGCCACACACCAGGAAATAAGTAGGCAACAGAAACTGTCTGTGAGAGCAACCAGATGTTGGATTTAACAAAAAATGACTTCAAAATAGCCACTATGAATATGTTCACAAAACTAAAGTGTGATTAAAGCATTAACGGAAGGTAGGTAGGATGACAATGTTGCGTTAAATAGAGAATACCAATGAAGAAATAAAAATTGTAAAAAAAAAAAAAGAAGCAAATTGAAGTTCTGGAGTTCAAAAATACAGTAATTGAAATAAAATATGTACTAGGTCAAGAGACTGAGAAGACAAACCACCGACTGGGAGCAAATATTTGCAAAAGACATCTCTGATAAAGGACTGTTATCTAAGAACTCAAGTATAAGAAAATGAGCACCCCGGTTTTAAAAGGGAAAACATCTACAGACACTTCACCAAAGGAAAGATACAGATGGGAAATAAGCATCTCAGAAGATGCTTCTCATATGTCACCAGGGAAATGCAAATTAAACCAACCAGATGCTACTGCGGAACTATTAGAATGGCCGATAGCTAGAACACCAGCACCAACAAATGCTGGTGAAGATGTGGCGCACCAGGAACTCTCACTCATTGCTGGTGGGAATGCAAAATGGTACAGCCACTTTGGAAGGCAGTTTGACAGTTCCCTACAAAACAGAACGTACCCTTACCGTATGATCCAGCAATTGCACTCCTTGGTATTTCCAAATGTGTTGAAAACTTACATCCACGTAAAAACCTGCATGTGGAGGTTTTTCACAATCAGCAGGTTTATTCACAATTGCCAAAGCTTGGAAGCAAACAAGGTCCTTCAGTGGGTGAATGAATAAATAAACTGTGATGCATCCAGGTAATAGAATATTATTCGGCACTAATAGAAATGGGGTATCAAGCCATGAAAAGATATGGAAGAATCTTAAATGCATGCGACTAAGTAAACCAGTCTGAAGAGGCTGTGTACTGTGTGATTCCAACCATCTGACATTCTGGAAAAGGGAAAACCATGGAGACAGTAAAAAGATCAGCCGTTGCCAAGGGTTAGGCAGGAGAGAAGAAATAGGCAGATGAGAAAGGGTTTTAGGGCAGTGATACTATTCTGAATGATACTATAATGGTGGGTACATATCATTATGCATTTGCATATACCAAGGGTTTTAGAAGCTCCATGCCAGGAACTTTGGGTAAATGTATTATTATACAAGAGTCATGGCATGTCATTCTTTTCATGTTGCTAGATTCAGTTAGTTAATATTGAGAATTTTTGCATCTATATTTATAAGAGATATTGGTTTATAGTTTTTTTATGATGTCTTTGTCTTGTTTTGGTATCAGGTGCATAGGATGAATAGGGCAGTGTTTCACTTTTTGGAAGAGTTTTGTGAAGAATTGCTATTAATTCCTCTTTAAACATTTGGTAGAATTTACTAGTGAAACCACTTGTTCTCGGGAATATTTTTTTGTGGGACGTTTTTAAGTTACTAATACAGTTTACTTATTTTTATAAATCCTTTGAAATTTTTATATTTCTTACTGAGTCAGGTTCAATCATTTTTGTCTCTATAGAAATTTTTCCATTTCATCTGAGTTATATTATTCATTCACAATCCTTTTTACTTCTGTAAGGTCAGTAGTGATGTCTCCTCTTTCATTTCTGCTTCTCGGTATTACTCTTCTGAAGATGGGAGTGAGGATGGTGCCCAGGCACTCATACTCTGTGAGCATGGCACTGGATGGGGGCGACAGCCTCTGGTCTTTTTGCTTGTGTCTTCTGTTATGGAACCTCTTCCTTACGAGTGATGTGAGGTGATGGTGTCTGTGGCCCCAGTATTCTTGGCTTGTTATGCCTGGGGTAGAGCCTCCACTGTCTGAGTGTGGCTGGGTGAAGGGAGGGAGCCCTGACCTCTTGGCTGTAGGTACCTGGAAGTTAGCCTTTTCAATACAACAGGGGTGTGTGGAATGAGATTGCTGGCAGCTTGCTCCCCTGGGGAACTACTATACCCTTTACTGTGCAGGATGGGAGAGGAAATCTAGTTTTCTCAGCCACACCCACCTAGAGTGAGGCTTGTTATTCTGGTTTGGTGTAAGCAAGGGATTGGGTCATGGCCCTAGTGCCACAGACTTTCAAGATTTTAGATTTTCTTGAATAAATATTTCTTCATTTGTTGAATGCCCTTGGGACAGTGAACAATCCTATATAGTAAAAGGGTAATATGCAAATTGACCCTAACGGCAGAATGACCAGAACGACCGCTTGACCAGTCATATGAGGTGCACTGACCACCTCTTGGTCCCTTTCCCAGCCGGCAGGCTCCCCCATTGCCCGACAGTGAATGGGGAACCGGGTGTGGTTGGTGGGGGATGCGGGCGGTGTCAGGCCAAGGCCCCCACCCCGCCGTCACCCCACACACAGAGGGCAACCCATGGCGGGGCAGGAATGGCCAACCTCTCAGTCCTTCCCTCCCTACCACCCCCACTGGCAGGCTCATATTGGGAACTGGGGGTAGGCCGTGGCAGGGGGCAAGGCTGGCTGCTGGCAGTTGAGGAAGATGGCCTTGATCGCAGGCCAGGCCTAGGGACTGTACCAGCACATGAATTTTGTGTGCCGGGCCTCTAGTTTATAAATAACTGCCATCAGTTATGGTCGTTCATTGGGAAGAGGTCCCCAGAGCACTTCATGTGACATTCAGGAAGTATGCTTCGTCCCTGGCATGATTTATCTTTCCACAGAATGCATAGCTTAATGCGTCACTTTATAAGTTTAGGTGGCCATGGACAGTTCAGGGAGGGCTGACAGAAAACAGAAGACTGAGAAAAGAGACTTAGGAGGCAGTATGTGGGGAATTAATATTGAAGAAAATGTTAAAATATGAGATGATTAACTTTGGTTAGAGAAGGTTAAGGTTCTGAAGAGCTAGGGAGGAAGTGTGTCCACTGAGCAACCAGCAAATGAAAAGCTTACATGCAGCACAAGGTATGTAGATTAGACACAAGAAGTCATCTCTTTCCAAGGTTGTTAAGTACTAGGATGCACGGCTCATCAAGGTTGCAGAATAGCATTTAAAGACAAGCTAGATCCTTTAGGTGGCTGCTCTCATGGGTGACTAACATGCAGCTTCTCTATCACTGTATCCAATCCAGAATTTGGCAGGGGCACTTTATTAACACAAATTATGACAATAACTTCAGTTTTGTACCTTTCACCTACAACACTGAACCATGGCAAAACACCCAAGGATATTTTAAAGTTTGTAACAGCAGGTGCAAGTAAACCAAATAAGACTCTGGGCCACTCGGCTGATTGCCTTGCTCTTCCTTTCGAAAGGTAAACAAAAGCAGCTGTCTTTTCTACTTGACCTTCTGCAAGGCTATCTAGGTGCCTTGCTGCCCAAAGACTGGGCACAGGGTAAACAGGCTCATCAGAGCCCTCACAATGCTTGGATTGCTAGGGCATGTCAGTTTCCGGAACATGGGCAAGCTATTGTTTTTCCCTTTCCAGGATATGGAGATAAACTAGCCTTCAAATATTTATCCTCCTTATCTTGCTTTTACTCTATGTAATAAGGTGGTGGTGTCATTTCAAGTGAAATGCCAAACCCAGAACAATTTCAATTTAAAGAAAGAGCTATTATGTAGTGAGCTGACTCCTTTCAAATTAAAATCTTAACAACATTAAGGGACCTGAATGCTCTTCTTGTTGGCAGGATTACCCAAGCTGGCCTTTCTTAGGGATCCTCCCATTCTTCTCGTGGCAGTTCGGTGATTGCCTCGAGAGGAAGTAGCAATGGATACAGTGATACTATTCGTCAGCTTCTCTTAGCCACAACATTGAAATAGGCTGTATCTAGATTTAAATTGTGATTTGCAAAGTATGATCCAAGTTACTGCTTATGAAAGTTGTGATCTAAGATTGACTAGAATTTGAATTTTGGACCCAAAAGGAGAAACTAGAGACTACAACAGGTCAAATACACACACACAAATTGTGCATACTGAATTATATATGTATGCCACAATTTAAAAAATGTTGATCTATTTTATATAGAGAAATGGATAAATAGATAGTAATAGCTAATTTGGAGCAGTCCTGTTTGGAGGATTTATACCCTCTTGGAAAATGATTAGCCAGCACTGGGCTGCTTCACAAATTGAAAAGTGAATTTCAGATTGCAGGAGTTTGGAAATTCATTCGCCTGTCATTTTGTTTATCCAAGTTCCTTGATTATATCTGTCCCTTAATAGCTGACAAGATAATTATTGAGCACAAAATATCATCAATGTGTAATGAAAAAAATCACATAATAATGTATTTTTTTGAAAGCTTTAAGATCAAGGTCACAAATCTGTAAAATAGCACAATCACTACAAGTTGGGTAGCCCATGATTTTTTTAAAAGCCTTCATTTTAATGGAGTTCAAAATAGTCTGAGTAAAGTTTTGTATATATAAAGGATATGTCAAATCTTTTTGTGGCATTTTCATAAAGAAAAAAGGGAGCAGGATGAATACTCAACCCCCCACCCCCTCAAAATCCTTTTCTTAGAAGTTTCTTGCCCAGTTTGGCGTTTAAAAACGCAATTGAATTAACAAGAGATTGGAGTTAACACAAAATTCTTTACACTAACAATGTTGCATTTGGTTAGCTAAAAGGGTTTTAAATCATTTTCTGAGCCTTACTAAAAATCTGTGAATGCACCAATACTTGAGCTGGTTTGTAGTGTGTGTTGCATTCTAAAAAATACCTTATAAAAGCCGGAAGAAATAAATAACAAATTATTATTTTGAGGTGAAACTAAACAAACTACTTTTCCATATATAATCCAAATCTCAGAATCCCAGAATGGCTCAGAACTCAGGTCATCTGGTTCCACGTCCCACCCACTGTGATAAATACTTGGATCAACTACCTCCCGGCCTCTGTTTGAAGACATGCATGGGCGGAGGGCGCGGGGCTCTTCGTAGCATGAATGACTCAGTGCTGGAGCGTTTACTGGTTGTTAGTCACTGGGCGAAGCGCTTTCCTAACATTATCATAAAACAATTCATGAGGTATTAATATCCAGTTTTACAGACGAGGAAACCGCATGTCGATGGAGGTGAGGTAACTTGCTCAAAGCCATTCTGTTAGTGAGTGAGGGTGCCAGGTCAGCTGGCACAGAATTGGTGCTTTGGGTATGATATTATGCTGTGTGACAAGGGTACTCGACATGATTTCCCTTCACATAGTCTAAGAAAGCACCATAGGCTCCCTGAACATTCATTTATTCACTGCTTCTTGTTACTCCTCTGGTTATCTGTTTTGGGATGCACACAAAACAAGCACTGCCACTGTGGGGAACAGAAATCTTTTTCCCATTTTAGTTTGCTCTAAAAAAAGATCATCATATGCATTTGTAAAAAGTCAAACAATACAAATATATATGCTAAATACTAGCTCCTCCCTGTCCCCTATATTCAACTCTATATAGTCATTAGGTGTCTGCTGTGTCTTTTTCTATTTCATGCACAATCTCATTTACTACAGTTTAAATCAACACAATCCCAAATTCAGTTGGCACACGATATTAACTTAGAAGCAATCATCCTTGTTACACGCTTCACTGTTAGCTCTTCGGTACACAAATTGCTATGTAATAACAGGCGTGTCCCATGATCAGTGACCAGTAAAGTCATTTCTTTCAAAGTCTGTTGCTGACTGGTCACTGTGCATGTTGCTAGTGCAAACAGTGGCGTTGTGTTGCCTTCTTGTGTCCCAGTAATAGAGCCACGTAGCAATTTTACTACAATAGATAATCAAAAGAGGAAACCGGCCTACAAGACAAAAAGTAGAGCAATGAAAAGCGAAAACACTGGAAGGGGAATTTGAATTGAATGCAAAGCTGTATAGAGACAACAGGGGCCCATGGGGATGTGAGATAGACTCTAGGTCTGAACTGTAGTGAAGGTGAACTTATCAACATAAATCAGTGACATGGCTGCGATGAAAAGGGCGACGTCTCAGAGGAAGTGACTCTGGCAAAGCATCTAACATTGAAGGAACTCTCGGAAATAGAGTACAGTGTTGAAAGCACAAAGGTTAAAATGTTAGCTGCTGCAAACTTGGAAGGAGTATGACACTAAGCCAGGGCAGAGGAAAGATAGCTTGCTCTGTATCACACATTTTATGAGGAAAGCAAGCATTGCTCCAATACCCTTGGAAACTTTTCTTACGAAGAAGTAAAAACTTCAGTTCTCACTATCTGTATTATTTTAGAGTGTACTAGGTATTCGCTTCATTTTTTGTCATTTTCCATACTTTATAATGGACAGTTTTTAATATTTTAACAAACATTTTTAGAGGTCATGGAATAATCATCATCCTGTTCTCCCCATTGTTCAAGATTGCTTTGCAGTTTTAGCTGCACGGTCGTTTTATGGTCTTTTCTGTGCAAAGCAAGGACCATCTATGTATGTATTTGTGTAAACAAATATGCACACAGATAGGGCTGCTGCTTTTTACTGGAAGTTGTACCATTTTTGTGCCCCCCTCCCGCTCCGGCAACTGCCAGTCTGGTCTGTGAATCTCTGAGCTCGGGGTGTTTAGATCCTCATCCCTCTCCTCCTTTATTTCTCCTGGCATTTCTGTATTCTTTTTATGTTGTCATTAATTCCTTTCAAATTCTGGGTCCTGTTAAGTGGAGCTCTACTTGTGTTTTTCAAATGTTCCCACTACCATTTCCTGAAAAGAGCACCTTTTCCAAATATTTTCAGAAAAATCTATGGTAACTACGATTGATTTTATTTTGAGTTATTTGCTTGCAGTTTTTTGTTGTTTTTTTAAACTAAGTATTAATGCCCATTTCTACAAAAGTTCAAACAAGAACTAACCACTTCCAGGTTTCTAAGCAGTAAAATTATCTCATAATTTACTTAAAAAGCATACTGAAAAAACAGAAACATGGCTTTAGAGAGAAAATATTTAATCTGTTTCATGGAAAAAATGTACAAACCTTTAGAAAACAGCTACTAGGCCTCAGTGTACAGCATAAGCACATTCTCGCTTTCCACAGTCACGGTTTACACTCTGACTCTGTGACAGAGCCCACCGCACACTTGTTCCAAACAACCTTCTGTTAACACAGGTACCTGAAAAAGTCACTGAGAACAGTCTTGAAATAAATGTAGAAATACAGTGTTGTATAAAAATATATTAATCTGGCTACATGAAACGCTTAAAAATGCAAACCAAGTAAATTCTTTTAGAACTAGACCATGTCTAGAAATATCAATATATGTCCTTGTAAATTGGATTTTCATTGCATTTTTTCATCTTTGGAAAAAAAGAATAAATACAATCAAACCTTTGGAATGACAGGCATGAAGTCAGCACAGCAAACCAACTCTATTCTCAGAAATAAAACCACAACGTTATCAACACTAAAGAGAAGCATTTGTCTTTAAAATTTGACAAATTTATGAATTGTTACAATTTGAAAGTAATTATATATCACACGGAAAATTTGGATTTGTTCATAATCCACATGTCAAATAATGACAGCCATTAAAACATTTCTAAACTGGCTTTTAATGGGCCTTAGTAAGAATTTAACATTTTTTTTATTAACCTAAAATATTAGGGAGGTATACCTCGAAATAGAGAAAAATTAATCTCAAAGTCACATAAGATACATTTCCTTTGAAAACTGAGATATTAGGAATCTAGGGAAAAAAACTGACCACAGCAAAATTTTGCTGTCTCTGTTATTTCTGTAACCACAGTTCCTCAGCGAAACTTCCATAGAAACTACTGTTGGTTTTAAAGAGAGGAAGCCTTAGGTGTGGAGAGGAAGTGGTAGGGTATTTTTTTACAGGTAAATGTGGATGCTAAATATCAGACACATGCGTGAACAAAACGTTTCAACTCTATACACACAAAAACCTGTTAGCATTTTGAACACTGTAATGGGCACAATAGTGAACATCACGTACAGGTTTACAGAACCAAAAGGTTTCTGGTGGGACTCAGAGCAACTACAGGTTCTAAAAATAGAAGACTATTACATGACAGAGCCCTACATTTTCAGAAAGGAACATTCTATTTTTATTCTTTATTATCACAATTTATCAACTCATGTTTTCTCCTACATACCTTAACATTTTTCATGAGCAGAGCATGCTAAAGAATCATACAATGTTTAAATTGAGCCTATTTAAATCTGAGAGCTAGTTTTTCTCTCCACATCAGTATTATGAGGTCTTATCTTGCTTTATTTCGAATGTACTAGTAAATACATAACAAAGTATATTAAAAGCAAAAGAAAGTTGATCATTTGCCTCAGTTTCAAATTTCGCACGTTAAAAAAATCTGACAATTTTGCTGAACTCTGTGTTAATGAACTACTCCTAGTCTGAAAGTTGCTACTTAGAGGAAGAATTCATGCCCCACTCTGGCAGTTACAGAAGTGCCCTGAGCACGGGTTTAGCTGCTGGTGTGGTGCTGTCCAGTGTGTGGGTGTGGGTACAGGCCGGGAAGGGTATTAGAAATACTTATGATTCCTCTTTTTTTTTTGGTTGTGACTGGATTCAACAGACTGGGACGTCCTTTGGTACGTAGACTTGAGAGGGACATGCCAGCAAAGAGGAGGGCCACACCAAACAATGAATACCTGTAACTAGGCAAACATTCCCCAAGTGTCTAGGCTAGGGCTTTCGCTTTCCAACTCCAGCCCTGAAGATAAACTGGATCAGCAATGGAAGGGGTGCTGGCAGAGGCTGCCTCCTGCCCCAGCACCGAGGCTCTGTGGTCAGCCGATGCGAAGCCCAAAGCAGCCAGGCCCACCCACAGTCTAGCACGGGTAAGAGCCAAGGCTGGCTGGGCATGTCATACACATGGGGCAGATGAGCTGAGCCCCTAACTTTTAACACCATTGGTTATAGTACCCTATTGCAAGGAAATGGGGGGAAAGCCAACTTTTATTTAGGAAAAAAAGAGTGACTTATGGTAAATATGAATTCTTTATTTAAATTATGTGCCGCAGAGGAGAAGGAAGAATCTTGGTGACTAACAGTGAGAGGGGAAATTCTACTTCTAAAGGATGACAATACCCTTTTAAGTTGATGTACAGTTCCTTATGGACTTTAGAAATAAGATTCAGCAAAATTAAGAAATTCTAATATTACTTAATTTAAATTAACAAACTAACAATGAAAAGATGTTTATGTTTTTGTACCTGGATGACAATGAATCACTTGTTCCATTCCTTTAAGCTGGAATAATAGGCTGACTGGGGAGAACTTGACTGTAATGGAATTGCATCTATCTGAGTCACTGTTGGAGGAGAGGGTCTACATACCACAGTGTTATTTATGAAGCAGAGACCTCTGTGTGTGTTAACAAAATGGCCAAATATTATGTTTCTAGAGCTCACTCTGCTTATTAAAACAAAATTTCCTTAAATATAAATGAGTACTTTGGGCTTGAGGCAGTTCTGTGCTACAAATTCAGTTAAACTCTATGATAAGGTCTTATAGTTACCTTTTGAAAACCAATTAAAATGGCATTGTTGGAACACTGAAAAGCTATTTAATCCTTTAATACACCCACCTGCCAAGAAAAAGTGGATAGCATCTGGATTTGAGAATGATAGCGAAAATCTTTGGGGGAACAATTACAGATTGTTCCAAACTCTGAAAGATGAGTGCATAATGAAAAATCCCAAAAGCTAAAATAATTGAATGAATTTAATTTAAATATATTTTTTTATTAATTTCAGAGAAGGGAGAGGGGGAGAGAGATGGAAACATCAATGATGAAAGAGAAGCATGGATCAGCTGCCTCCTGCATGACCCCAGTGGGGATCGAGCCCGCAACCCAAGCATGTGCCCTTGAACAGAATCAACCCTGGGAGCCTTCAGTCCACAGGCCGCCACTCTATCCACTGAGTCAAATCGGCTAGGGCTAATTTAAATTTTAACCAATTATCAATAGGATTTTTTTGGTTCTTTGGATTGATTAGTTACTAGATTTAACTATGAAAGATTTGTTTTTAAGACAACTACTTTGAGAGGCAATACAGCCTCTTCCTAAATGGGGGATCTATTATGTTTGTGTAACGGCTTATAACTTCATTGTGTCTCTGTTTCCTCATCAGGGAAATAAGAAAAAATAGTACCTCCCTTATAAGGTGGTTGTGAAAATTAAATGAGTTAATACATATAAAGCACTTAGAAAAGTGCCAGGAACATAGTAGGCACTCAGGAAATTTAGCCATTATCCTTATTTACTTAAATACTGCAAAGGCTAAAGAAAGCATTCACAGAAGGAAACAAGTACTCCTAATTGCTCAGTTTATTCTCACTCTGCATTTAGGAGTAGCGTCAGGAATGAGGAGACCTGTGTTCAAATAAAAGACCCACCAATCACCCCCGTTCAGTCATTGGCGCCAGGCACCGCAGCGGCCTCAGGCATGTTCTGGGGGATCTGACCTTGATATGCCACTGACATTCTAAAGCCGTTTTCTATGCTGCAAAATGGACATAACATCTACTTGTCTGATTCCTTAGGTTACCTGGAAGCTCAAATGAGGCAAAATGCATGAAGATTTTGTAAAGCACCATCCATAGTATGTTACAAGAATGTAGTTTTGGGTGAGTATGTCTAGACCCTCTCAAAAAAAGTTTATGACTCTTAGTTCTACAAGGTCTTTAAAATAAAAATTAAAAAACTGCAGATGTTTCCTTATAACTATAATATAGTTTATAAAAGAGTAATATGCTTTATTATAAAACTGGATTTCTCATCTTGAATCCCAATTCTCTGGTGAATATTAACATATCAGATAGTTGGTAGAGAAATTATGGTTGCAGAGATAATGTCATTTGTTATGGTCATAAATTATTATTACTAACTAAATCAATAATTAACAGCATTAATTACTAAATGCTTTACAAACACTATTTCATTGAATCCTTAGAGCAGCTCCATGAGGCAGGGGTAGTAGCCCCATTTTATAGGGTTAAATCCAGTGACTGTAAAGTCCCTGCTCTTAACCACTACACAACAAAACACCAGCAGAAAAAGCCACAATCACTTCTGTTTTCACTGAACCACATACTTAGAATTGGTAGATCCAAGAGCACTAAACTATGTTTTGATCTTTGGTAAGAAAAGTTATTATATAATAAGTGCTTACTATTTAGCTCATTTAAAATCTTTCAAAAACATTTCCAGTTGTTTTTTAAATAACACATTGTTCACTGAAAAAAAGAACACAAGTAGAATTAAAATAAATATATCAATAATTCTACCATTCAGGAAAACTAAGTTGACATAGTTCCTCCACATACATTTTTATGCAATTGTGAACTATGGAGTTTAGGTTATTTTTTGTTGTTGTTAATCCTCACCCGAGGATATTTTTGCATTGATTTTTAAAGAGCGTGAAAGGGGAGAAACAGAGAGAGAGAAACATCAATGTGAGAGACAACTGATTGGTTGCCTCCTGCACTCGCCCCAACCAGGGCTGGGGATGGAACCTGTAACTGAGGTACATGCCCTTGGCTGGAATCAAACCCGGGGGACCTTGAGTCCACAGGCCGACGCTCTATCCACTGAACCAAACCAGCCAGGGAAGAATTTTGTTGATTTTTGATGATGATTCTTAACTATGATGCCAATATAGTGGTTAGATTGAACATTTTTTAATTGGCAGATATAAACTAAGGGTAACTTTTGTATAAGCAGACAATTATTATATTACAGCAATAGTATTAATATCTTTCCCAATTTTTTAACTATGGAGAAACAAGCAGAAAATATCTTATTTCAGTGGTGTTAGAGCTCAAAAATATATTGGCCATAAGAGAAACTTATGTGAGAAATTCCTGAGTTGATCTTTGTATCTGTGTGTGTATTTATATACACATACATATATACATATACATACACTCATTCACACATATTAAACCCCTTTTGTAGCTGTAAGATTTATAGTTTTCTCCAACCTGACAATACTATAACTAAATATATATTATAATAGTTAAGGAGAGAATTTTTTTTTAGTCAATGAAATTTGCCCAAGTTATACTTACGGGTGATTAAACTATCAACTTTCCCCTGTGAATAGTTGTTAAATATTTGCTTGAGACAGCATATTCAAGATTAGCAAAACTCTTTTCAGGGATCATATCAATCTAAAGTATAAATGCAGAAAAAAATTCTACCATTTGTGAAATGCTATAAATAGTGGCCAAACCAGTAGAATAGTTAAGGGCAAAGATTCCAGGTATTATGTCAAAGTGTGTGTAATGCCACTCCCCTGGCATCATGATTAAGGTGACTTACATTGGTTATCATCATTTATGCAGGAGAAAAGCAAAAGTTAAAAATATGCACATTCCTATAGTAAACAGAAAACAGACAAGGATCAAGAATTTTTTAAAAATAAACCTTCTCATACTTCCTCTATGTAAGAGGTTTATGTTAGTCACAAATTCTAGGAAGCTATTTCTATTGCTTTAGTATGATTTGCAAAAAATTCTAATCATATAAATATTTGGAATGTGAAAAAACAATGCAGGCTGGTGGCTGGGTAAGAATAAGAATGTTCATTAAAACTGTACTTTGAAAGTCAAATACTAACCTAAAACACTGTCTAAACAAATATTTTTGGGTTTTTAATGTACATGAAAATACATACAATACAATTTGTGTACAATGTTAAAAAATTATTAGCAGATATATCTGGATTATCAAGTTAAAATTGTATAAACTTATTTTAGAGAGTGAAAATGTTTATATCCTTAAATAGGAAAAGATAAAGTAAAAATATTCTCATCCTATCCAACTGGCAATGAGAAGTATCATAATCAAATGGTATTAAAAAATGGCCACGGCCTATTTGCCTTTTATTATATAACTTCTTTGTTTTTTTATTTTGAGGAAAGGTTTATGAGGTAAATACATATAATTTTAAACAGAATTCTTTACATTTCTACCTCTCTTTAAATAGCACTAGCAGGTTACAAATGAAGTCCAAGTCCTGATCTGTGCATTTCATTACTGCAGAGATGTAGGTAACCTGAATAAAGAGAGGTAGGATGTTCAATTATATTTCAAAAAAATATAAGAAAATAGATAGATGGTGGTGCTTAAAAGATTCTATTTCAAATTTTAGCACTGTTTTTGAAGGGGGAAAGGGATACTGTCCATAAATATTTATTGAATGTGGTTCATCTGATTTAAAAAAAAACTTGTAAGTTGATTAAACCACAAACCTGTTGAATCAGTTTTAGTAAAAATAAGGATAGGCTTTTAAATAGTTATAAAGAGAAATTATGATTAAAAAAAAACTTTCATATCTTTTGGGGTTAAAAAAAAACCCAAGTGTTATCAAATCCCTGTATGTTTCAACCTTAATATTTTAAAGAGTAACATATTAGGATATATACTATACATATTAATAGCATGAAAGTGCATTACATGGAATTCACTTTGAAGGCTTAGAATTAATTTTAAAAAATATCACAATAAATGATCGTTAACTTAAATTCTGAATATGGGACCTGAAAATCCTGGAACCCAACAAATCTGCATTTAATGCCTACACATGAAATGTGAATTTCTAAAACACAGAGACCATGATTCATCTGTCACAATTCTTTATCATTAAAAAATATCACAGGAATGTGACTCTAAATCCTTTCTCCTTGAAAGTCCTATTTCTGAGGACTCATTCATTACCTGGTAAGGCTGTTCATTCAGGACACGGTTAAGGGAGTGAGTCTGTATGTCCTTAGAGACTTTTCTGTATAGAGTTATAAGGCATTAACAATGGTAAGTTAGAAGAGCAAGTAACATAATAAAAATAGAAATGCTCTTTTCAATGTATTTCAACTGAGAAAACCACAGAAGAGAACGAAGAACACATTTACCACCCAGGTCCTCTAAGCTTCTACTCTGAGGAAAGATTTTGGGGGGAGGGAGAGGCTTAGAACAGACCTTATGCCCTGAATGTCAGGTGTCCTTATACGAACATGTGGTCTGGATCTCGGGTACTCTTTAAAGTTATTGTGAAATTACACATTCAAGTGTGCTGCTCGCTATTAACAAAGATAGAAAAAGTTAGTTAAAATATTTGATACCATTGTTATCAGCAAGCACTGCAAATTATCTCATGATAATATTCTATACTATAAGTGTGGACTTAAGTCATGTGTCAAATAGCAGCATAGATTACAACAACATAGTTCAGACAACCGCCAGTGACTTATTTGGTACAGCCAGAACGAAGGAATTTGCTTATAATAAATAATTAAATAAGGAGCATAGCTGTACTTGACTATCAGCTGCTAGAACTGAGCAGTGGGTTTCTTGGTATCCAGAGGCAGGAGTGAAGTTTCTTGTCATAAGTGACAGTGACAGTGAGAATGGAGAACAGACGGCTGTGGAGACCGGTTGCTAGCTTGCTGGCTAAAACGCGTACTTGAGCTCTACTGGAGCTGTGCAGCCTTGCTGTGCATCGCTTATCTGTAAAGGCTGACTGAACAAAACTCCCTTCATCATACAGGCACTGCTGTCTGCGCTGCAGTAATAAAGAAACACGCTGACAGACAGAACAGCTTCAGGTGACAAGCAATTCCCAGGAATCTGCAGTGAGATCGTTGGTTGATTGGCGATGCTCTCTATTTCGCCAGATGGCACCTGTCCTTGAAGAAGCCATTCATTGCCTAAAAGGTAAAAAGGTAAATTATTAAGACTGTATAAGAAAGATAAAAAGTATTCAGGAATATAATATGAAAACTACAAAAAAATCTAGGGAATACAAATGTATGTTTAACTCTGCAGTGACTTGCAAATTGAGATTATGATACATTATTGTCTATCAAAAGGTAATAATAAAAAGTAACACTGATTTTTTAGAAATAAGTAATACTGCATATATTATTCTAATGTAAAAACTGAGAGATTATGTCTACTTCCTTATTACATAAAACTCTTGCAAGACTTAATACATAGATCTATATAACAGAAGTCTAATAAATCACTAAAAACTTTAATCTTCTAATATTTAAAAAACGTTAAATGTCTTTATTCATCTAGTGCCTCTGTCAGAAGGAACACATGCACCACAATGAGGAAGCACGTGCTTGCAGACATTCAGCTTTAGAGGGAGTTAGAGATCAAGAGCCAGCAGATGGGAAGTGCAGGGCACGCTTTCCTGACATCTTAGGTAGAATACACTGAGTGTAATCTAATGACTGATCGATGGCTCCTGCAAAAATGGAACCACCTATTGAGTAGTGATGAGATTCTAGGCCTACTCTTTAGCTTTCCTGTCTCTTTCTTTTGACCTCAGGATGAGCCAACACTCAGAGCACCTGTTTTTAGTTTACTGCATCTATTATTCTGTTGACTAAAAAATCAAACTTGAGAAAAACATGCCAAATAAGAGTAAGAAGGGGAAAGGTGAGAATCTAAAGAGTTAAATCCAGCTTTTATGCAGGAACTTTTAAACAATTATTTTAAAATGATCTTTAAAATTCTTGGGCCTCCTTTATTTCTGAACTGAGGAGTGTTTTATTTTATTGAATGTTTGATTTTGCTAAACAGCAGGCTGGTGGGAAACTTCTTATATCTTAAATCAAACAGCAAAGTAAACTGGGCCTTTTTAATACCTAATTCTTGAAATAAACACAGAATGCTTCTTTAGATATTTCTCAGATACGTCACACATGCGATTTGTGAAGTTATAATATACTAGTGGTGCTTTGTTTTTATGCTGGGTATTTTTGTTTGTTTGTTTTTGGCTTAAAACTTTCACATATGCTGAAAACTAAGATTATACAGACCAAAATTCAATTAAAAATAAGTGATTCTGTTTCTAAATAACTGGCCAAGAAAAAATGTCCTTTAATCATAGGTGTATAAATGTACCCTATAAAATTTCCAAAAATCTTATTTGCTCCTATACAATAAAAATGGAACCAATATCTTAGACAAGTGGTAAAATAGCTAAGAATTTGCTCTATAAACTACTTCACTTTCCTTTAATACTATCCCTATTTATAGTCCAATGAATCAACATTAATTTGTGTGTTTGACAAAGTAGAGTTAAACATGTCAATATCCTATTTTAAAAATCAATACACTACTCTATATTTCACACAGACAAGTTAAATTAACAGTGATCTCCAAATGATGGCACGCTTCCAGGCCAATGGACACAGGCAGAGCAGCTAAACTGGCTGTTGAGAACTTGCCTGAATTACGGAGGCATGAGGAGTGGTCACAGTCTGAGTACTCTTCTGTCTGCAAAGCCAGCTCCAAACACCCTCCTAGTCCTGCAGGACCCAGCCCTCTCTGGTGTGGGGAGCAAGGAGATGTTCCACACAGGCTCAGATACCCCAGAGCCAGACTCCCAAGCCCGAACCCAGCAGTGCCTCCTGGCTAGCCTAACAAGATCTCTCTGTTCTCTTGGTATGGACACCAAGTGTGTTGTTGCAGGGCAGTCGTTGCTGCCTGAGAATGCACCAAGGTAAGGAGGCACAGAGCCTGGATCTGGGTAACGTGCAAAAGAAAAGTGTGTGAGAGGGCACGAGGGAGGAAGGTCAGGGAGGAAATGGAAGATTGAGTGAGAACGTGTGAAAGAGCGTGGGAGACTAGGACAGAGGAAGATCATGAGAGACAAGTCAGCATTTAGTTCTGGACAACTAATACTTTACTTTAAAGTTAGGGTCCAGTCTGTTAGAGCGGCTAGAGAGCACTGCGTAAGACAGGCAGGTCACTGATTCCTTACTACAAACTGATAAGTTCACACTGATTGAAACACATTCAAAGCTTCATCTAATTTACAGTAACTGAGTACTTTGAAAATAGGCTCAAACAAGAAGTATTCTTAGATTAAAAGGATACAAATTATTAGCCTGGATTCTGCTCATAGTAATTCATTTGTTTTCAATTACACACCCTCCAAAAATGTTGTATTTTTCTACTTGAATGGCATACTTTTAAAATATGGCTTTGGGACCTGTTTTCTTGTAGGAAGCGAGTAATGGAGCATTAATTCTGTCTGGCATCTCTAAAGAAGAAAATGTGGCTTCAGGCTTAGTAACTGGTAAGTCAAGTCTTAATGATACTATTATATTGAAATAAAATAAACAGCAATTGAAAGCTCTAAACCATTTGATAGATGCTACCTTGAAAAGCAAAAGATAACACAACCAAAGAACTGAATGGGAAACAGCTCATGTCATTTCTTCAGTGAAAAGCAAGCATATGTTTTTAAAAATATATACTCGTAAACATATGTTTTTAAAAATATATACTAAAGGGGAAAATCAACTTAATTCTTTAGAACAGAATCTGTGAGATTCTATTACTGAAAGGCATAGTGGCAAACACAGTGAATACTGGATAAGGACTGTGGAGACCCACGTGGACGGCACATAACCTGCCATTGTAGCAGACCTGCTTATACTACTATTCAACACTCACCTGCTCTGCCTGCGCCCTATGGCTACAGTTGGCTGGAGAGAAACAGCCTCCATGTGGACTAGCCTGGCTTTCCATCCTTGATGGGTAGCCTCCAGCTATTCAGCAGTCACACTGCTTTTCCTTCATGTACTCACCCTCCCGTCCTCCTGGATGACCCTCTTCTCTCTTCAAACCTCCAAAACCTCTCCCCTCTCACTCACTCTGTTGATGGCCCGTGCTTCCCAAGAAAACAGAAGCATCAGAAAAGGGCCTCCACAAACCCTACCCTCCACAGCTCTGGGTCACACAGGGGCTTTCTCTCCTAACTGTGCAAATGCCCACAATCTACTGTGCACCTGGTCCCATCACATCTCATCAACTCTTTCTCTATTGGATCTTTGCCATCAATCAACATGCTGTTCTCTAACTCCATTCCCTCTTATCTTTGCAGCTAAACTCCTGAGTTATTTGGATTTGCTTTCTCTAGTTCTCCTATTCTGTTCTCACCTCCATCATTCAGAGGACATCAACTAACTCTCTAACATTAAATCAGTGATCAATTCTTAGTCCTTATCTTACCTGATCTGTTAATAACTCTTAACGCAGCTGGGCATTCTCTGGGTTTTGCTCCCGCTTGCTTCCCTGGTCCCTCTCCTCCCTCTGCGCTGTGCATGTTGGAGTGCTCTAGCATGGTGCCACTCCAAGGATAGTCTGTGGACTGGTACTCATCCACAGACCATGAGGTAAGTACAGACACTGAGAATAAGGTTTAGAAACTTTCATAACATCCAAATGGGTAATCGGTGGGATTTTGAACTTGCTTTTTAAAAAAATGAAATTAATTTTTAAGACTAACAACTCTATAGCTAGTTTGAGAGGAAGTAGCACAATGGAAAAGACAAACCAACTATAAGCACAACTGGGTTCAAATTCCATTTTTGGCCTAATTCCATATATGTCCTTGAGCATTTACCATAATTAGTATCAGCAGTTATTATAATCACTATTTCTTTGAGCCATCAGTCCTCCTCATAACAGAAGGTGCCTTTCACAGCTCTAACATTGGAGGACCTATCATTCTGAGACCACAGAGGTCAGCCTCAGGTGATGGACTTGCCTAGTAGCAAATGCAGGCAATTATGATTGAGTACTTTTGGATGAGTTACACTGTTTTTTAATAAAAAAGATAAAAGAATTTCAAAGACTAAAGAAAACTGCTAAAGTGGGGTTAGATCTAGATCTATTTTGTAACAAGACTTCCTTCAAATGTTGCCCAACTAGAGAGTAAAAATATCATATACAAATGAGAAAGATTAAACATCAAGAATTTATGGAATATTTGCACTTGCAGGATTATTCACATACCTTCGGCTGTTAGAAACCAGCAACTGGGTGCCCCTTCAGTGAGCTTTGTTCCTGACGGGAGGTCTAATCTCAGCTGGAACTGCAGAGTCTGTCCCGGAGACGCAGCCACGGGGGGGAGTTGAACGGCTGGAGCTGATTTCGGTAGTTTGGGTACTGTCTGTTTTTCTACTTTTTCTACTAGGAACGGGCCATCTACCACAGCATTTCCAGAGCCTAAGACCGGGAGCTGGGAAATAAGAAAATGTGTTTATTCCAGCACCGGTACTTTACAATAATTGTAGAGAGTTTATTTTTAGACTTCAGGCTGAAATGAGGTTTAGAAATATATTTTGTTTTGGCAAAAAAATTACCAACACTTATGAATGAAAAAGAATTAATTGTTCAATATGTTTACAGATGGCAGAAAATTAAAACTATATCAATTTAAATGTAGTGGATATAATATACATCCTCTTATAATTTTCATTGCCAACTATATGATGCCATCATATATCAGCTCTGTGTCACAAGAAATTACATGCTTTAAAATAAAAACAAATTGTCATCATAATATACCTTGGAAATTCCTAGAATTTTAGGAAAAACACTTGCATTTTTAAAAAATTTTGAGACCACGTGTATATCTTTTTTTAAAAAATATATTTTACTGATTTTTTACAGAGAGGAAGGGAGAGAGATAGAGAGTTAGAAACCGATCAGCCACCTCCTACACATCTCTCACTGGGGATGTGCCCGCAACCCAGGTACATGCCCTTGACCGGAATCGAACCTGGGACCTTTCAGTCCGCAGGCCGACGCTCTATCCACTGAGCTAAACCGGTTTCGGCAAGACCACGTGTCTATCTTTAAAAATTGATGAGAACTTCTATCTTATTTTCAATGTCTTGAGAAAGATGGTCTAGAACTTCCTTGGGAAGACCATTTGGTAATGGATCCACCATAGGAAACAAAGATTACATGCTTATTTAAGAATCAATAAAAATAAGACTAAACAACCCAACCCACACAGTATGTGAGGGTAATTGTGTCAGTGTGTCCACATATTAAAAAACAGAAGAGTCCTCTTTTTTTTTTTTCCTTTTCTGAAAGTTCAAAATCTTTCCAACTCCCAGTATCTTTCTCAAACACTCTAGACACAAATGGAATTTTTACTTAAAGAAAATAATATGATATCCTTCACACAGACATTCACGTACTCTTCTACCTACATACTTTACTTTCACAACTGGACACGGACTAACCAAAAGTGCAGTCAGTGCTAAAGATCTTAAAGTCACCCATAAAATGGTACCCTTAAGGTATATTTTAAGATTACTTACCACAGAAATCGTTTTTGTTTCTAAATCCATCACTTTAATCTGATGATTATTTGTGTCTGCTACATATAGTAACTCGCCATTTTCTCCAATACACAGGCCTCCTGGTTCATTAAAGGTCGACTCGGTGAAACTGGAACTGACATTACTTGCATCTCCAGTTCCTGCTAATGTTGTACACTGTTTTGTTTTTGGATCCACAACTTTAATCTAAAAAGAATGAAAAAAAATCATATGTCTGAAACTCAAGCTCATGTTTGTAGTATGGAAAAGTACAGTATCAAGCAAGCCAGAGAATTTTTGCTTATTAGTATTCTTAAAAAAAAATCATAGGAAAATAGGCATTTCTACATTTTCTTGAAAAAGCCAAACATTCAAATTATAGTCTAACGGGAGAGCTGAAAACCATGTAAACTCCCCAGTTACATCTTACCCTCTGGAAATAAACTTGGATGAAATTTTTTTAAGTTTCAAAATATTATTCTCTTTTCTCAAAATGGGATACGGTTGGACTGACTTTCTTCTCATGAGCATCTAACATTGGCTGAGGATTTGCTACTTATGTTAAACTTAATGATTTCCTTTGTCTCAACTGTATTAAATTTATAGTCTTTCATCACAAAATATCAATATTAATTTTCCAAGAACTTTATAAAAAATAAAAATAGGAGTAGTTGGATAAATGAAATGCTTTTAATTCTGTTTTAACAGAATTATTTGCTAATAGGTGCTACAATTATGCAACTAAAAAAATGTTCATTTGTTAAATGACATATTAATTTCTGTGCTACTTACCTTCTCCTTATTTACTGAATTTGTTACTAAGCAGCTTTGATGGGTTGCAATTCCCAATTTTGGCTATATCCATTGGAAGCATGTTTTATTTACTAGTCCTTTCCCCAGCTCAGGGTACCATCATACCCTCTTTGCAAAGAAAGGACCAAGAAAAGAAAAAGAGGTCTTATATATAGTTGTCAAAGATTGTTAACTCCTCTTTATGTTTTCGAGTGGCAACTGTAGGAGGCTCACAGGTTTTTCAGCATTTTAAATACAACAGATGAAAAACAAGGTGTTACATAATTCTGTCAAGACTCACCTTGTGATTGTATGAGTCTGCCACATAAAGTAAATTCCTCTTCTTGTCCCACGTTACTCCAAGGGGGTGCTGAAGCTTTGCACTGATTCCTACTCCATCAACATCACCAAAAGCAAATAAGTTCTTTTTTAAAAAAGGAAAAAAAAAACACAGCTCATATTAAAATTTCGACAGTGTTGTGTTAGCATATAAAGTGAAAATTAAGATGGCTGTATATGCTGCTTAAGTTAAAGGGGGAAACGGTCTGATTTCATACAAATAGGGCTGGGTATTTGATTCAGACCAGAATAAAAATGATAGAATTTTGAACTTGTATTATTGTGTGGTACTTTATAGTTTTATTGACAATAATCACACATCTGGTCAGGAACAGGCCAAGCTGACCAATCTGGTACTCTTTATACCATCCTGCCAAATACCTAATTTACACTTTCCTCTTCTTAATAAATATTTTATCCTTCCTTTCTCTCTGAAGTCTGGACATCTATACATATAAAAGGCAAAGTGTCCCCTCGGGAGTTTGACCAGGAAAATGAGAATTCAATCACTTGCTGTGATGTGTGCTGACCACCAGGGGGTGGTGTGGAACATGGCAGGTGACCGGCTGCGCAGTGCGGGTGGCGAAGGGAAAGGAGGAGCCAGGGGGAACTGCACGCTGATGGCATGTGGGCAGCGTGTGGGAAGGAGGGGGTGGGGAACCTGATGGACCCTGATCACTGGACATGCCTAGGGACCATACCCGTGCATGATTTTCATGCACCGAGCTTCTAGTTTATACATAATCAACTGGAGAGAGTTTGCTTTTCTTACATGGTTTTGTTTGTTTCTTTATATTCACCTTTCCTTTGACTTGACTTACACTTTAACCTATGGATAGGCCAAGAACGCTCTCTCCCCCAGATTTTACGAACTATTCACAGTTCAGAAAAGTGCATTATTTTAAGTGTCTGGGCACACTGTGAAGGAGGGATTTCATTACCATGGGATCTCTTTCTCCTCCTACAAGGTGCTTCACTGCTCCGTCTTTCAGTGAAACGGTTCTCACAGTGCTGCTCTCACTATCAGCTACAAACAGACAGCTCCAGGGATCTTCGGAGGCCAGAGAGAGACCTGAAGGTTGGGCAAAACCTGCCTTGTGAGGATATGCATTATTTCGATTTTCTTCATTTCCACTTCCAGCAAACCGAAGGCAGGTTCCTTTCTTTAAGTCACTGAAAAAGACAATTCATAGGGGAAGTCAACATTGTTATATGTGTCCAATTTAATTATTAAACAAATGAGTGTTAATGATGAAATCAATGGTGGTAAGCATTGTAAAAAAAATAAAATCTAGTGATCTTGGCTCAGTTAAATTGTGCAAGTCAGTTTTCACTGTAGTTTTTCTAATTGTTAACTAACTTATTCATCCACTGTGTAGGGACCTTTCTACATTTTTGACATACATAAAACAAACTATTCTCAGTGGTCAGACAGGAAATCCCTGAGAAGGTTAGAATTACAAGAATAGTGATTGTATCATTGATGATATAGATTTTTTTCCCCCTCCAAACGTTCAGGGACAGGTACAGCTGGATCCCACTTTTACTTCTTCTTAGATTTATACAATATTAGGTCCTGAAAGGGAATTAAAAAGATTATCTATCTCTTGATAGATTAAATCTTGAGTTTCCATTTTAAAAAGTTTTGTTTTCTTATACACAGTAGACTGAAAGATTACTTCGACAGACAACCAGCTCAAGCATTACCCACTTTAAGAAATGAATTCAGGATGATTATGCTGCTCTAACAAATCAGTTATGCAAATCAATTTCTTATATACACTAGGGAATTTTCTACTTCAAGAATTATTGCAAGATTCCTTATGTAATGCAGAGAAAGTTTTACACCATAGTTTCTGAATTTATGCTGGAAGGATTGTAAGGAAAGAGAAGAAGCTGACTTTGAAGCAAAATAATGAGATTCCATGCATATCACATCCAAATACGGCACAATATACAAAAGTCTAAAATGACCATCAGTCACTCTTTGGTTGATATGTTCCCAAAGCTCAGTTAGGCAGGGAGCAGAGGATGGAGGCAAAGGGATATAGAGTGTATGAAATATGGCCACTTACTCAAGGAACTGGGAAAAAATCTAGTCAGAGAAATACAGGTAATAACTAACATGTCAAACAAATAAATTAAAGGTAATTACTACAAGGAGTCTTAATCTAAAAAGGAGTTCCCTTAAGAGGTAGGAAGAGTGGAAACAGTAACTTCTAAAATGTTAGGAGTCATTCCTACTCAAAGATCAGTAACAAAGATAAAACATCCTTAAAATTATGATACAGGTCAATGTGATCTGGGTGGATACTTTCCTAATAAGAATGAGAGTAAACACTCTACTTATTTGGTATTTAGTCAACTCTTGACCATTTAGGTCCAACACAGCCATCACTTAGAACATTCTGGCCATCTCTGTTATTTCTTTCTGCTGTTTAAAATTACGTCTCATGGAAAATGTTTGGTCACTTCACTGTTTAGGCTACTATCATCTCCTGCCTGGATTACAACAATAACCTCCTCACTTCTATCTATGTCTCTATAGTCTTGTCCCTCTCCAAATGTCCCGTTGTTTTTAAAAAAACAATTCTTATTATGTTACTTCCAAGCTTAAAACTTTCTAGAAAGGCATGTAGAGTAATGCTCAAATCTCTCACAAGGCACTTTGTGATATGGCTCCTACTTGACACGACTAGAGTCATTTCTTGCCTGAAAAACCTTCACTCTCCCGGTCTGTGTCCTACTTCTCTATCAGGTTTCAGTCTACTAGTTTCTTCCAGGAAGCCTTCCTTGATGGATATCAGATGTTCTTCTTATTTACACAAGGGACAATTTCAAGTTGAAGGACTGCTGCAGTAATTTTTTTTATACACAGCACCTTCCCCAACTGTCCTGTTTGTTTGCTAATCTGGTTCTTAGTCACTGAGGACAGTAACCATATCTTTTCATTTTATTCTTAATTAGTGAGTATATTTCATTCCTATTGCCTAGCATAGTGCCTAGCATACAGTATGTTTAATAAATAGAGGAATTAATTGTTGCAAACATCATACAACACAGCACACACATACACACTATTTGAAATATATCTGATATTTTGGATTATGCATACAACTGCTCCTTTCTATTGATAAAGGTAATCAGGATGACAGGCATTTTCTATGGTGACTTGACAGTCTTTCTGGCTAATACTTTCACTCATTTATTTATTCTGCAAACCCTTACTGGCTCCTAATATGTACCAGATACTGTGCCAGGTATGGGGAACACAAAAATGAATGAGAAAGGGTTCTTTCCTTTCAGAGGCAGTCTAGTAAGACAAAATAATTAACAAATAAGTGCAACCAAAAACAGACAAGGAGAGTCAGAGGAAAAGAGAGAGGTGGGGAGGGGAAGAGAAGACGAACTTACCAGGGCAGTGACATAACTACGTAAGCAGTGCAATGAAATCACAGGGAAGACTATGATCAGTTCTACCTGGGGTGTTAGGAAGAAGAGAAAAGGCTCTATCGAAAAAGATATAAGAAACTTCGTAGAGACACTACTTTTTCACCTTTATATCCCCATCAGTGACAACAAAGCTACAACCATTTGCTGAATATGCCAGGCATTAGGCTGAGCTCTTCACACATATTGATTCTCAAACAAACCTAAGAGGGAAGTATAAATAAGAACTCAGAGTTAAAGTGGCTCCCTAAGCTCGCACAGATAGTAAATGGCAGACCAGGATTCAATCTCAGGCCTGACTACAACACCGAGCTATTAACCACGGTGCTTTATAGCACTCAAATACCTGGACTAACGAGTGGGGATGCCTGCACTGAGAGTCAAAAGGAAGTGCTCACCAAATGCCTCCAGGCTTCTTTCTGGACGCTCAGTGGGATTGCTCATCAGGGTCCCTGAAGTTAGATGAGGTGTGGTCATGAGACTGACTGTGGCTGATGACATGTAAGTAGAAGTGATGTGTCACTTCTGAATAGAAGCTTTAAGAGGAATTAAGCGACTCGCCGCCCCTCTCTCTCTGCCAGGATGACTGGCAGAGCTCTAGATGGTGGCTGCCGCATCAGCCTGTGTGGCAGAGCAGTGCTCCCGGTGCACCTAAGTGAGTGAGCAAAGGACCAAGCCTTGTCTTAAGCCACGGAGAATCTGGCTGTTTGTCATGGTAGTGTATCCCAGCACCTCCTGACCAGTACAGTAAGTGACGAGAGGATGGAGACTTGCGAAAGGGAATCCGTGAACTCCAAGTTGTGCAGTTTACCCCAAAAGAGATATTGCCACTTACTTTTTCTTTGGTAGTCGGCCACAGTCCAGTAGGAGTGCCCATATCTGATGAGTCCCTGCCATGGCTATCCACAGAATGTCATCTCTTTGGACCTCTGAACCTTTACAAAAGTAAATAGTAAATAATATGTACATATTTTGGTTAATAGAAAAACACCATTTTTTTTGAGAAATTTAAGGGAAGACAGTAATATGTTTCTAAATCATCTGATAGAAGAAAATAAAAATATTGCAATGTTTTAAGTTGTTTTTGAAAAATTTCTATTTTCCTTGTGAAAGACATACTTCTTTAGACTTATAAATGTACTGGTAAATTCACAGAAATCCAATGTATTCTGAATAGTAATATACCCCTGCATCCTGGGCACAATGTTTTCAAACATCTGATTTTTTATTTTATGTGATAAAAGAAATGGGTTGGCACATACTTTCTAAGAAATTGGTAGTCAAATAACCAGCACTAACCACCTAAATTATATGCTTTAGTAACAGTTTCTCATGAAAACACTATTTTAATATTTTAAGAAATGTTTATATCTGCAACAGTATCAACTTTTAGACTTAGATACACATCACAACTGCTACTTAAAAATCAATTGTTTAATTGGTTAGAAAACTTTTTCAAAAAAGCTTGAGTATAATATAGCTGTTTACTAAAATTAAACAATTAAAATGAACAAATAGTTGTAAAAATTAATTTATAACTTACTACAATGTGACAAGGCTCTATTTCTCAAATTCATTTTGTTAAATATTTAAATATTTTAATTTTAGATGTATTCTAAGGCTACTTTTACATGTAATTGAGATATTTTAACTAAAATCATTTGGTTAGACACATGCTCTAAGAAATTACCTTAGTAAGTCTATTTTATTTATATTTTCTTTAGCTTCAAGTAGTTTGTATCTAAAAGAAACTTTTCTTCCTTAACTTGTATTACTTTCAAGTGCCTTTCAATTTAACAACAAAAATGATGATGACGGTTGTTCTCAATGAATGTGGTTGCTATGCGCCAAGCATTTTACAGAGATCATCACTGAATTTTTCTCAAAGCCCCGGAAGACAGGTAGTGCTATTATGTTCTTTTTACAGATGAAGAAACTGAAGATGAAAGAGAGTAGGTAACTTGCTAGGATCACAGAGCTAGTAACTGAAGGAAGGAATCGGAACAGGCAATCCAATAGAAAAATCTATTTTACATGTTGCCTTTTCTCTGCATTCTTAATTACTATCCTATAAAATATAAAGGAAAGCAGTTTATTTCAATTTAATTTTTTCATAGTCAAATATTGTTATAAACATAAATTGCATTAAAAGTGATAATGGCATTCCATATATTCTGGGGACTCAGTCTCTGTTTAATATTTTAAAACTAGATCAAAGGCTTTTCATAATTATTTTATTTTGCCCCTTCCATGTGAGGATAAAAAGGAAGGTGACTATAAGCCAAGAGAGAGCTCTCACCAGAACCCAGTCATGCTGGTACCTTGACCTTGAACTTCTAGCCTTCGGAACTGTCAGAAACTAAGTGTCTGTTGTTTAAGCAACCCCAGTCTGGTATTTTGTTATGGCAGCCTGAGCTGATAAAGACAGTCCCCTAACAGTAGAAATTAGACAAGGATATCTGCTATAATCACTTATTTAGCACAACAAGAAAAAGTAGCAAAAAAGTATGAAGATTACACTTCATAGTATAAGTATTAGTTTGGTCCTGGTTTCTGTATACTTATTTCCTTTAAACTCCTAAGAAATGAGAAGAAGTGACCAGGCTGTGTCAGGTCAAAATTCAGTTGTTGGGATTCTATCTATCACTTGATGATGATGGTGGGAATGGTGATGAAAATGATAACCATCCAGAACACTTCCTATGTTTAAGGTCCTGAGATGATAAACATTTTACATGAGCTATTCCCTTTAATAACTTAATAATGCCTTCCAACCTTAAGAAGTCTAGTATCATCTCTATAAAGAAAGTGAAATTCACAGGGGTTAAATAATTCGTGGAAATTCACACAGCTAAACCTGGAATAATCCATTAGGAAGTTGATTACAAATCAGCAGTGTTCTGATCAGAATGAAGAGATACAGAAGGCGGCCCATGCTCTCTGGCCAGTTCTTCTGTGGCCTGTTTTCTTCTTCCCTTTTGCCTCTGCCCCATGGATTTAGCTCTGGCTTTAAGTACCCAAGTGCAGTATCACGTGTGATCACAAATAGCCATCTAATCAAACTTAACCATGGCTTTCTACTTTAGCTTCACTCCTTATGCCCTCCCCTCCCTATGGCCTCTGACTGAGTAATCTTTTACAAGTATATTTTTCCAGTCCCTCGCCTTCCCATCTTTGATTTGGTTCAGCTTAGTAACATCTCTTTGTGACTTTTATGAAATGACTCCATTTCTTATAGCAAACAATGAAAATAACATTGATATATTAATCATTTCTTTGTACAAGCACTGTTCTAAGTGCTTTCCATATATTCTCATAATTCTCACAATAAGCCTTTGAGATAGGTACTATTAGCATCTTCAATTTAGATGAGGGAATTGAGGCATAAAGAGTCTAGTAGCTTGTCAAAGTCACACGACCACACTAAGATGTAAAACTGGCTCCAGGGTCCATGCTCATAACCAGCATGCTACAAGTTTTTACTCTGCCTGATCATTTCTCTGAGGACTGAAGAGTTTTTACAAATAAAATGAGAATTAAAAAAAAAAAAGGTAGTCTGGTATTTATAATGTCTATCAAACTAACGAGAGTCATTTGAACAATTTATACTGTTTATCCTGGATTTAAAAATCTAAAGCACATGACTGTATCACTAAGTTATATGCATATATGCATAACCCAGACACAGACACAATAGTTGTAAAGGCCTGGTAGTGGGGAGAATGGGTGCAGTGTGGAGGAGGTCAATGGGGAAAAAGGGGGACATGTATAATACTTGTAACAATAAAGAGGAGGTAAATAGGGAGAAAAAAGGGAACATCTGTAATACTTTATTGTAAAACAATAAAGATAAATTTTAAAAAATTTATGCCGTTCATCCTGGTTTTTAAAATCTAAAGCACATAGTTGTATCACTGAGTAGGGTATTACTTTGTTCCTTCTAACAATTACGAACATTTCCATTTTAAGTTAAGAGCACACTTAGTACCACTGACTTTCAACAGTCACAAATTAAAAATAAAAAAGGATAATGCCAAAAGCTAAAAAGGTTTTGGAAAGTCAAAACCCCTCATAATCATCAATAAGGATTACTGAAATAGTTTCAGAAAGCAGAAATAAAATCGGCAAATGAAATATAGAAATGAAAAAACACCTTCAATCCAGCTTTTAAATATTCTGTTATTTTAAGTAACTATGATCAAAATAAAGTCCACTGACTAGAACCCTCATAATAGCATCTGTGAAACCATCCATTAGTGTAAATAGTTTTTCTCCATAGTCTCTAAACCTCCTATGAAGCAAAGCCTTAAGCCACTAGGAAAAAGCGACAATGCCCTGGGCACAGGAAAAGACTAATTTGAGGACTGGAAGAGGGCAGAAGAAAAACATCTCTTCATCTCTGAGAGAAGGGCAGGAAATTGTCTTTGGTCAAAGACTCCATACTGACACCAAGCAGGGGTTCCTCACTGCTGGAGGGGAAGGAGGAAACTCTTCAAAACCACTCACCGATTAAAGGCAGAGTTTGGCTGCCAGAGAGAAAGGGAACAGAAACAATGAAGAAGAAAAAAAAAAAGCTCCCATTTCCTTTCATGGACCACAGGCACTGTACAGGGGTCCTAAGACTGAGACTGTTCAGAACAACAGAGAACACTCCCTTAGAGAATGACAAACAGCAACAGGTCACCTGTCATGCAGCTGCCAGACTGAAAGAGAACCACTGTGGTTCAGCTGTACAGGATGACTGAAAGCCGAGGTGGGACCCCCCAACCCCAGCCTCTTGGTCCCCATGCTGAGGCAACACCAGCCCACAGCTAAAGGGATTCAAAAGCTATGGTGAACTGACAGAACTCACAGCAATAATAACACCCAGACCCAGCCCAGCTTCTGACTACATTGACTCAACCTCCCATAATAATTGGATAAATACTATTGCTCTCAGCCCCTCTAATTCCACACAAGATGACTGGAATTTAGTTAAAATTGAAAAGACAAACATAAAGTAAGCAGCACCCCTCCTCCCTGTCCCTGCCTCCCCACCCCCACAAAGAAAAACAAACCCTCACCCAAATAAACACATACTCAGCCCTCATCAAAACCAAAAAACAAACCCCACACATTTTCAAGAAACAAAGCAATCAACAGTAACAGACTGAAAGATTACCTGAAATCTGGAACTACATAACATGGACTTTGAAATTACTATGCTACTATGTTAGAGAATCTAGAGAAAAAGGTGGCCTACCTAAATTTGTAAAAAATTTCAGCATAGATGGAATCTAAGAAATAGTAATATGGAAATCCTATAAAAATATCAGATGAAAAATTCCTTCAACAATCTCATCAACAGACTAGACACAGTTGAGGAAACAATGACCCTAATGATAAATCAATAAAAATTATTCACACTAAAACACAAAGAGAATAAAAGGGTAAAATAAAAAGAGCACAGTATGTAAAAAGTGCTGGGTATAATATCAAGAGTCTAATATATGAGTAACTGAAATCCCAGAAAGAGGAGAAAGGAGCAGAAAAAAATATTTAAAGAGATATGGGTGAGGTTTTTTTCACAGATAATTAAGGACATCATACCACATCATAGACTCAAGAATTCTAACAGGATAACTCCTAGACATATCAGTCAAACTGCTGAAAACCAAAGAGAAAATCTTGAAGGTGGCCAGAACAAAAGCATACACTTGATTTTGTTATATTTATTTTTTAATATATTTTTATTGATTTCAGAGAGGAAGGGAGAGGTTGAAAGAAACATTAATGATGAAAGAGAATCATTGAACGGCTGCCTCCTGCACCTCCCCCCACACACACTGTGGGGGTCAAGCCCGCAACCTGGGCATGTGCCCTGATTAGGATTCGAACCATGACTGCCTGGTGCATAGGTTGATGCTCAACCACTGAGCCATGAGGGCCGGGCAAAGGTACACATTTTATACACAAAGGAACTAGGTAAAGAAATAAATCAGATCTCTTATTTAATACTATGTAAGCTAAAAGACAATCAAATGACATCTTTAAAGTATCAAAGGAAAAAAGAAAGTCAACCCAGACATATATGGAGTAAAAATATCTTCCAAAAATGAAGGCTGAATACTTTTCCAGACACTCCCCTTCCCCTAAAAAGGGTCAACAGAAATCATTGGCAGCAGCCATCTGCTACAAGAAATGTTAAAGGAAGTTCTTTAGGCAGAAGCAATATTAATCCAGGACTTTCGGGACTGTTAAGAAAAGAGCCACTTTGGAAAGCACTTTGGCAGTTTCTTATAAAATTACACATTTATCATATGGCCCAGAAATTTCATTCCTAAACGTTTTCCAAAGAGAAATAAATACTTATGTCCACATAAAAACCTATACACATGTGTTTATACAGGCTTTAATAATTGCTGTAGACTAGAGGCATCTGGAATGTTTGTCAACTGATGAATAAACTGTGGCACAGCCAAACAATGAAATACTACTCAACAATAAAAAAAAGAACCAACTATTGATACCAGCAACAACAGGATGAATCTCAAAAGCATTGTACAGAATGAAATAACCAGGCATAAGAAATGCACTGTTGCCAATGGTTGGAGAGGGTGTTGGAGGTGATGGGAGGAAGACTGAGCAAAGGGTCATGAGAGAATTTTCTGGGGTGATGGAAATATTCTGTATCTTGATCGCAATAATAGTTATAAGACTAAATATGTTTGTCAAAAGTCATATAACTCATACCTGACAAGGGTGAATATTACTTTCTGTAAATTATACCTCATTAATTGGACTTAAAAAACCTTGCAAACACAATTCAATGTGATAAGACAGTACAAGAATCATCTCTCAAATTGTAGACCTATAAATACAACTGCTTTTAGTTTAAGCTTTTGTAACTTGCTTTTTTCACTCGCCAGTTACACTGTATAAAATTTATTCCTCAAAAATTCTATATCATCTGATTATTTTTAAAGGATAAATGTATTGTACAGTATTTTATAGCATATTAACAAAACTCCAAGAACCATATTATCTAAGCACTTAAGTACCAACACTGTAGATTATAAAACTAACATACTAAATAGTTAAATTTTGATCATAAAAGGTTGTATAAGAACAGCTAAACTTCTATCTAGGGAAAATACTGATTAAAAGGCCAAGAAAGGTTAATGGGATTCGGGCATGTTATCCTTTCTATAAATGACTCTAAATCAGGTAAAGTCTACTTAGTGACTAGTGGGGTTTTGAACTTTAGGATGAAAAATCTCTCAAGTTATTGTCTGGCAAGAGTGAAGTCATGCATTTTAGAAACGTGGCATAGTTCCTGATGAAAATGAATTTATTGTACCTAGTAATTACTTTTCTTACACTGTGTAGTTCTGACCATATTTAGAATGATAATGCTTTTATCACTGTAATGGCATAATTAGGTTAAGTATTCAGAATTAAAATACACAAACACATTTACATATTATAATGGGTATTTCAAGTCCCATTATTTATTAACTGAGTTGATAGGGTATATATATTTAACTATGTATTGGTCCTTGTTATTTTTCATTTTATTTACCTAATCTATTTTGCTCCTTTGTAAGGTTTAATTTTTAATTAAATATGCATACCACCTAGCTCAAGAAAGAACATTTATGCATCCTTTTATGACTATAACCCCTCCTCTTTCCAGAAGGAACCACCGATCTAAAAAATTTTTTTTCACTTTCTTATTTTTCAGTTTTACCAAGTCTGGATTGATCTCTGAAGATATAATTAGTCTTGCTTACTACTAAACCTTCTGTAAAAAATATACTGTAGGCTCTTTTGTAGCTTTTTTCACTCAACAGATTCCTTCTGATACTTGTCCATGCAGCTAGGTGTATCTATGATTCATTATTTGCACTGAAGAACAGCCTAATGTATGAACATATCACAATACCTAACCTATTTTTCATTATGTTTATTCCTGATAATTCCACTCTCAAATTCTTAACTATGGTATCATTTCCAAAACATTTTATAAAATTATTAAAATATTTTTAAAACTCAAATATTTACAAGAACAATTTTTGACAGCCACAATCCCCTTCAAATTTTAATTCAAAATCTGTTCAAGTAGGTGTACAATTATGTAATTTAAATTTATATGAACCAATTCAATCTGAATGCAAAAAGCAAGTTGTTTCTATAAAAATAAAGTTGGATATTTTGGGAAGAATCAATAAAGAAACGTAGCCCTAGCTGGTTTGGCTCAGTGGATAGAGCATCAGCCTGTGTACTTTAAGGAGCCAGCAGTCCTGAATTGTGAGAGGGATGTCCAACTGCCGGTTTAGGCCTGATCCCTGTGGGCAGTCGGACATACCCCGAGGGGTCCCAGATTGTAAAGAGTGAAGGCTGGACTGAGGGACACCTCCCCCCACCCCCGTCCCCCAGTGCACAAATTTCATGCACTGGGCCTCTAGTACAAACATAAAAATATAAATGAATGTGACTTTATGTTGATATATTTTTTTAATGAATGACATGTTGCCAAAAGTAGTTTAGTAAAAACAAATGTAAGAAATATTCTATGATCTAATTTCCCATACTCTGACAATACATTAATCCAGGATTAGATCTTAGAGTAATTTAAATTAGTGACTCTTAAAATGTTTTTGGGTAACATACCACTTTGAAACTCTGATGAGAATCTGACCAATCCCCTCAAAACTTGAAAATAATTTCTGTGAAGTTTAAGTACCTTACAAAGCCTAACCAGTAATGCCTTGGGTATATGACTCAAGGTTAAAAGCTCTCAGGCTAGAGTAGTCATTGTGATTACAAGTCCTTCATACAGTGCTTGGGAACCTTTTTCTCTTGGCCTAGAATTTAGAAGGTGTCGAACTTAAGTGTATTCAAGAATATGCCTCTTGCCAAGTACCTGAGTGAAGCTATTTTAAGCTGTAAGTCAAATGAAGAACCACATGCTTATAAAAACCTGTTGAGCTAAGTAAGGTAGGACTCACTTCCTTTACTGAAAACTGAGCTTAGTAATGACACAATCCTCAGATTGCATGTCACTCCAGCTGGAACCTGAGGGAGTACTTGTCAATAGAGCCAAGATTTTCCTTGGAAAGCATTTTGGGTGTATTCTCAATACAAGACAACCAACCAGAAATTCCATGCTATAAAGTATGCCTGAAAAACTTTTAGCCTAGCAAAATATTTAAGCACTCCTTGGTCATTAAATAAATCCAACTTAGTAAAGCATCCAATAAAGTACATCCTGTTTATAAGCCCTATAAAGTCTGATATATGTGACAGATTGAATCACTGGTCTCAATTCTTTACTCCTCTGTAATATTATTAGATACCCACACCCTTGACATGGCCTCATTGTATGCAAGGTGTCTATCCCTGCCCCATAACTTTGAGCTTAGTTATGTGTCTTGCTTTAATTACAGTAGGTAAGCAAATATGACATAGTAAGCGTCTGCCCCCTGGTGGTCAGTTCGTGTCATAGCAACCAGTCAACCGGTTGTTTGGTTGCTTAGGCTTTTATATATATATAGATCATCTATGTTCTTATTGATTGCACCTGGGACATACTGCTCCCTCTATCACCCCAATTCCCTCCCCACTATGATTACTGTGGCACAGAATTACAAAAAGGAAAATCTCAAAAAGAACTTGTGCAAAATCTCCAAGTTATACATATTAAGTACAGGTAGTACCAAAAGTTCATTCAGTTATTTTATGAATATTAAAAACTCTATAAAAAGTTAATCAAATGAAAAAAAATCAAGGTCTTTGAATTATAAGCAAATTGGCATCATGATAAAAAATTATCTCAGATGTAAAGCCATTCAACTAAACTGATGTTTATCCTATATAATAAAAGGCTAATATGCAAATGGACCAAATGGTGGAATGACCAATTGCTATGATGTGCACTGACCACCAGGGGCAGACGCTCAACGCAGGCGGAGCGCCGCTCAGCTAGAAGCCCTGAGCCGGGCTTATGCCTGGCGAGGAGCAGACCTAAGTCATCAGCTGGACATCCCCCAAGGGCTCCTGGACTGCAAGAGGGCACAGGCCAGGCTGAGGACCCCCTCCCCCCACACCCAGTGCTCAAATTTCATGCACCAGGCCTCTAGTTCACTCTATAAATATATTACGACCATCCAAACCATTTAGTCCCAAATTCTATTTTCAGTGTATTCTACTAACTTACTTTTATTCATTACTCTGGTTGTAGATATGTAGATAACCATCCCTGTATCACTGAGTGCCAATGAGAAATAAGGACTTATGCTCCTGGGTCATCTTATAGTCAATTAATGTAGGTAACAAAGATTGTAAAGATAATGTCAATCTTATTCATTATTAATACCTACATAACACAGTAGGGCAAAAGTGTTTTTTTCAAATTGCTCAAAAGAAGCTATCATGGTTCAATACAAATTTTAATAATCTAAAAAAAGCAACTATCACTTTTTAATTTTTTTCAAACTAGAAAAAAAAAGGACATTGTTAAATGGTATAGTTCATGAATAGTTGTTTGAAGTTCTGAAACTAATCCTAATTTAAGAATATTCAGAGCTACATTAATTGAAAGCTGCAGCTAAACTGAGATTCTTTAACATTAATTCAGAATAATATATACACTATCTTGTGCATAAAACATAATTGTAATGTTACAAGTTAAATAAAATATATTCCATCTTGTATACATTACTGCTGGCTTTGCTTTTATACAATAAATCTCAAGACACAGGCATGAAAGTATAAAATTACTAGCAATAGAATTAATCCAAATGAATGTCCCCAGCATCTTTTTAAAATCTTACATTTATGAAACAATGTTTACTTATATTAAGTATTAGAAGTTTACATACCTGATGATCCCAAAATTACATCCCATGGGGAACTAATGGGCTGTTGCTCTCCTTTAGCTCCACCTTCTTTATCTGTACCTTGAATACCAATGCCAGCTACAGTGCTCACCGTCTCAGTTTCTAGGTCAATCTACAGAAAAGAAGATGTTGTATGCAATGCATGTTACCTTTTATTGTCTTTTGTACATGAAGATTTTTAATAAAAACAGATAGAAGGTATTAGCAATACAAATACTTTCTTTAAAAACAAAACAGTATAAATCCTTGGGAATTAGGGGGAAAGAAGGATGAGATGAATAAGCGGGACACAGGATTTTTATGGCAGTGAAACTATACTGTTTGATGCTACAATGATCAATGGATACACGTCATGGTGCATTTGTCCAAACCTACATAATGTGCCAACCAAGAGTAAACCCTAATATAAACGCTGGTCTCTGCATGATAAGGACGTGCAGGTTCGATAAGTGTAACAAATGGATCACACTGGTGTGGAATGGTTGATGGTGAGGGAGTCTTTCAGGGATGGGGGAAAGAAACTGTGTTTTATGTTCAATTTTGCTATGAATCCAAAACTGCTCTAAAAAATAAAGTCTATTATCTTATAAAAATTTAAAAGCTTAAAAAAGGTTTAATTAAGCATAGGGTGATCTTGTTATTCAAAAGCACAAAACTCAGTCCTTTTCATTTCCTCACCTGTCCATGCCCCCACTTCCCTCCTGCCCCCCTCATCTCATCATGCCTCTACCAGAAATGGTGTGGATCTTCTTTTAACTATAAAATATTTTAAAAGAAAGTGAAATTTTAAAGCAAAATCTAAAAAATTCACATTTCTTGAAATTAAATGTATTTCAGTTATGCTTGGCTACTAAATGACACATATGCCGCTTAATATATGCCAGCTACTGATCCAGGTGTCATCCATCCATTCATCCTCATAATGACTATGATTATCATTATTGCACAGATCATTATGTAACTTTCTCAAGATCCTATAGCTAGTAAGTCCAGGATCTGGGGTTTGAATACAGGCAGTGCTAGCTCTACTACATTATATTGCCTCTGCTGTATACATTGGAAAACTAATGCATTCTACTGGGGGGAAAAAGCTCCGGTTTCATCTCTTGAGACCCTTCCACCAACACTTTACCATGAACATTTTCAAACTAGAAAAAAGTTAAAAGAATCTTGCAGCAAAGATCTATATACACACCACTTATTATCACCATTTCACTTACTTGCTTTATTACATATTTTATACAGCTATCAATCTACCCACCAACAATGTATGGGAGTTCCCAATATATAATGTTGTCAGTCTTTTAAATTTAAACCATTATAGTGGATATAAAGTGGATAAAAAAGTGATCAACATCCTGAGTTGAAAAAGAAATGTAAGTGACAAGGTCATTCTTATACCTTCTTTTGAAAAAAAATGTCTGATCAAATCTTTGACCCTTTTTAATGGGCTGTCTTTTCATTTTTAGTTGTAGGAACCTTTATATATTTCATGGATACTAATCCCTTCATAAATATGTTTTGTAAGTTTTTAAGGTTATTTTTTGACAGTTTGTGGCTTGTCTTTTTAACAGTAAATTTTAATGAGCAGAAATTTTAATTTTTGATAAATTTGATTTTATCATTTTTTTCTTTTATGATTGTGTTTGTGTCCTGTCTTTGGAAACCTTTGCCCACCTTTAAGTCATGAAGATAACGTTTTCATCTAAAAGCTTTACATTTTTAGCATTTACATTTAGGTGTGTGATGCATCTCGAGTTTATTTGTATACAACGTGCGAGGTAATGTGTTTCTTTTTATCCCCCACATGGGTATCTAGTTGTTCAAGCACAATTTGCTAAAATGACTTTCCTTTCTCCCTTGACTGCTTTGATGCTTTTGGGAAATCATAACTGTATTTGATATGACGTTTCTTCTAGGTGCTTTATTCTTTTTATTGATCTATATATTAACAAAGTATCACAGTCTTGATCAGCGTAACATTAAGTCAGTCTTGAAATCAGGTACTATAAGTCTTTTAACTTTGTTCATTTTCAAAATTTCAGATATAATAAATTCTTTATTTTGCATTTCCATGTAAATTCTGGAATCCACTTAATACCTTCAAAAAAATCTGATGGAGTTTTGACTGGGATTGCACTAAGTTTAAAGGTCAATTTGGAGAGAACTGACATCTTAATATTGAAACTTCCAATCCAATACTGGATTAATTTTTCTTAGCAATGTTTTATAATTTGGAGTACACAAGTCTTGCGTGTATTTTGTTAAATTTATTCTAAGTACTTTGTTTTTATTGCTACCGTAAATAGAATTTTAAAATTTTAATTCCCAATTAACTGTTATTAATATATAAACACAGTGGATCTTTTTTTTATTGACTTTGTATTCTGCAACATTCCTAAATTCTCTTATTAGTGCAAGTAGCTTTTTCATAGATTTCTTAAAATTGTCTATGTATACTAGAGGCCCAATGCACGAAATTCATGCAAGATCTCACTCGACCATCAAACCTCAGAGGGAAGGTAGGGGAGGGTGGGGGTGAGGGGGAGAGATCAACCAAAGGAATTATATGCATTCATTTAAGCCTAACCAATGAACACAGACACCAGGGGGGGTGAGGACATGAGTGGGGAGGGGGGGCATTGGAGGGTAAGGACACATATGTAATACCTTAATCAAGAAAGAAAAAAAACTCATGCAAGAGTAGGCCTTCCTTCCCCTGGCTGCCAGCACTGGCTTCCCTCCAGCACCCGGGACCCGGGCTTCCCTCACAGCCCCAGCTTCGTCTGGAAGGTCGTCCGGTCTAATCAGCATATTACATTTTTATTATTATAGATCACATGCTACTGGCAAATAAAGACAGTTCTTCTTCCTATATGCCTTTTGTCTCTCTTTGTTGCCTTACTACAATGGCTAGTACTTTCAGTATAATATTTAATAGGTGTGGCGAGAGTGGGAATCCTTGCCTTGTTCCCAATCATGGAAGGAAAGCATTCAATATTTTGCATTAAGTGTAGCTATAAAGCCATTTTGTAAATGCCCTTTGATTATATTCACTATGTTTATTTCCTTTTCAAGTTTACTAGTTTTATCATTAATAGGTATTACATTGCCCAGCTGGTGTGCTCAGTGGTTGAGCGTCTATCTGTGAATCAGGAGGTGACTGTTCAATTCCTGATCAGGGCACATGCCCGGGGTTGCCCGCTTGATCCCTAGTTGGGGGGCATGCAGGAGGCAGCCGATCAATGATTCTCTCTCATCACTGGTGTTTCTCTCTCTCTCTTCCTCTCTGAAATCAATTAAAATATATATTAAAAAAATAGGTATTAAATCTTTTAAAATGTTTTTCTGAATAAATATAGTAATGATTATTGTCTTTTATTCCTTTACTACGATGAAATAGATTTATTTTAGCAATATCCTCTTGCATTATTTTTATAATCTCTCAAAATTGTAAAGAATATTATTAATGTAACCTTATCTATATTTTTTACTGAACTACTAGTAAATCTGAAAAAATGCAATAGGCAGCTAGGGATAGGTCCTTGAAACAATATTTGATCTAAGAAATGTATCTTAGAAATTGACATGACAATCAAAGAATTCCTCTTGCAAAAAGCCCCTGGTCCAGGCGATGTTACTGAGGGGTTTTTTTGTTTGTTTTTTTAAAAATATATTTTATTGATTTTTTACAGAGAGGAAGGGAGAGAGATAGAGAGTCAGAAACATCAATGAGAGAGAAACATCGATCAGCTGCCTCCTGCACATCCCCCACCGGGGATGTGCCCGCAATCCAGGTACATGCCACAGGCTGATGCTCTATCCACTGAGCCAAACCGGTTTTGGCTGTTACTGAGGTTTTTTAATGAATGTTCAAAACCATTAATTTTTACATTAGACAAATTATTCCAAAAGTTAAAAAAACAAAACAAAAACTAACTAGCTCATTTAATGAGTTTAGTGTGACCTTGATTCCAAAACTGGGTTACAACAGTACAAAAAAAATATAGAACCATTTAATTTATGAACATGAATTTTTAAGGATTAAATATAATTTGGGATAATCAAATCCAACTTGACTTTTAAAAAATTGATCATTAGGTAAGGTTTAACCCAGGAATACAAAGATGGTTTAACATTAAAAAAATATATTAATATAATTCATTATATCAAAACACTGAGGGCAAAATATTACCTAATTATTTCAATAAATATAGAACATATACTTCATAAAATTACATAATAAAATAATTCCAAGTAACTAAGAATATAAAATTTCTTCATAAATATTTTTTTCCCAAAGTTACAGAAGATACTAAATTTTGGAAAAAATTGACATGCATTCTCTTTAAGAATATGAGGATGACAAAATACACAATCACTGCTAATGCTCAACAGCAACTGAGGTTCTATCCAGCAATATAATAAAACAAGATGTGTATAAATAAGAAAGGAAAATATAAACCTGCCATTTGTTTTTTGCAGACATCATAATCCTATATAATAAAAGGCCAGCGACCATACCAGCGTAACGACCAGAACGACCGAACGACTAGTTGCTATGAGGTGCATTGACCACCTCTTTGTCCCTCCCCGCAGCCTGCAGGCTCCAATTGCTGGATGGTGAACGGGGAACCATGGGGAACTGGGGTGGGCGGCGGCGGCAGGGCAGGACTGGGGACTGTCAAGCAGGTGGAAGGCAGACCTCTTGATCCCTCCCCCGGGCCCGCAGGCTCCGATTGCTGGATGGCGAACGGGAACCACGGAGAACCAGTGTGGGCAGCAGCGGGGTGGAACTGGGGACTGGCAAGTGAGCGGAAGATGGCCCTGATCATAGGTTAGGCCTAGAGACCCTACCCACGCACCATTTGGTGCGCTGAGCCTCTAGTCTATATAACAAAAGCCTAAGCGACCTTTACAGTGGAATGACCAGAATGACCGGTTCCCTATGATGCACACTGACCACCACGGGGCAGATGCTCAATGCAGGAGCTGCCCCCTGGTGGTCAGTGTGCTCCCACGGGAAGCTGGGCTCACGGCTGGTGAGCACAGCGGTGGTAGCGGGAGCCTGTCTGGCCTCCGCGGCAGCACTAAGGAGCAGCGAGCCGAGTGATAAGGACAGCACTAAGGAGCAGCGAGCCAAGCGGTAAGGAGCAGCGAGCCAAGCGCTAAGGAGCAGCGAGCAGGCGGGTGGTAAAGAGTGAGGGGTCCTGGACTGCAAGAGAATGCAGGCCGGGCTGAGGAACCCACCCATGCATGAATTTCGTGCACCAGGGCTCTAGTTATTTATATAAGAAACAAAAGTTTTTGCAGAAATGGATATGCTGATCCTAAAATTCATAGGGAATTGTAAGCGACCCAGAACAGCCAAAACAATGTTGAAAAAGAAGACTCTGAGAAGAGCTGTACTTCACTGATTTTAAAATTAATTAAAAGTTATAGCAATCAAAACAGTGTGGTGTAGATCAATGGAATAGATCTCAAAGTCCAGAAATAGAACTATCCAGGTATGAATAATTACATGACTCAACAATTTGAGTACTTAAATATTGATCCAAGAAAAATAAAAATGTATGTCCACACAAAACTTACATATCAATTATTTATCCATAATAGCAAAAAATTAGAAATACCTTAATTGCCCACCAGCTGGTGAATGGACAGACGTAATGTGGAATATGCATACAATGGAATGCTATTCAGCAATGCAAAGGAATGAACTATATGTGAACCTCAAAAACATTACACAGAATAAAAGAAGCAAGACACAAAGACCATATATTGTATGACTCTATATGAAATGTTCAAGAGACTTTCTATCTCTATAAAGATTAGTGCTGTGGGTGGGAGTGAAGATTAACTGTAAAAGTCATGAGCATTCTTACTGAGAGGATGAAAATATTCTAAAACTGATTTATGGTTATGGCTGCACAACTTGTTATATTTACTAAAAATTCTTAAACTATATATTTGGAATTTAATGCTATATAAAATATCTATCTACATTTATAAAAGCCAAGCAACCTGAAAGACTGGAACGACGGGTCACTATGAGGTGCACTGCGGCCAGCCAACTAGCCCGATCCCCCGGCTGGCCCGGTCCCTGGTCAACCCCTCCCCATGGCTGGCCTGGCCCCCGATCAGCCCCCCAATCAGGGGCGGGGCCAGCTGGCCAACCTCCTGCAGCCCCTCCCCCCAGACCCGATCACCCCCGCATCCCTGATCGGGGGCAGGGCGGCCAGGCAACCTCCCACGGCCTGTCCCCTGGCTGGCCTGGTCCCGATCGTCCCCAATCAGGGCAGGCCAGCACCGGGCCTCTAGTATCATAATAAAGTTATTAAAAAACAAGCACACAAAACACTACATGTTCTACAAGATCAGATGCAAATAAAAATATATGAGTTGAATATAGAATGACTGCCTGCAGGTGTGTTTATACAGGGGAAATGGGAATGGGGATAAAGAGGAATTTATAAATTAATAAATAATATTCTGAACAAGAGATAGGTTTGCACTGAAAAATGTGAGCTGTCAATGTAAGATTATGACCAATCCTCTGTTAATGAGGTTTAAACAAAAGTAAAATATAATAAACATTCTTTAAAAGAGAGGAAGAAATAATAATTCCACTTTACATCCTATGCTAAACTAAGCCATATAATATAAAAATAACTTAGGGTATCCTAAATATGTGATTATGCTACTTAAAAAGTATTTGAAATACAGTCAATACTTCAAAACCTGTGGGTTCTAAATCAGGAGATAAAATGGACAATTAAAAAAGGACAAGTATCCACTGAATATTGCAGGGTAAATATTTTACTACTTTAATACCCTGTTAGATATCTATGATATGATAAATTAAAGAAGAATACAATCCCAAAAGATATTGCTAAAAACTGACTTTAAGGACTTAGTAACAACAGAAAACCACTTTTTTCCCAAAGTATATACTATGAAATCATTAGACCTATGAAAAATTCTGTCTAAAAAGTAATCCTTGATCAAGTAAGTTTGGAAATACTACACACATATACCCCCAGCAATGTATTCACAATACATTAGCATATTAAAGTCTCTAAAAAGACAGTCTCCAAGACTTGAAAAAAAAACCTAAATCTGCTTTATTTTATAAACCCATAAAATTCTTTTTTCATGGAACACCTTTTCATATTAAGAGAAATACGCACTTTAGAAAATGCATCATTAGACGTTCTTTGCTCAGAAATTCATTCAACAAATATCTATTGAACAACTGCCGCGGGCCAGGCCCTGCTCCAGGTGCTTAGGATTTCAGAGGTAAGGAAATGAAATTTCATGACCTCATGGAGATTTTCATTACAGTAGATATTATATGTTCTACACATGTTTTTTTTATTATATGTATAATAGGTGATAATATTGTCAAATAAATGGGCATAGATATCAATAGACAAAGAAACAGCAAGAAAATCAAGGAAGTATCTGAAACAGTATGTTTAGGCATGATGGATTAGATCAACTTAGTAGACTTTAGAAAAAGACAGCAACCTACTAAAGATCACTGATTTATAGCCAAAATCTTCATCAATAAGGAATGTTTAAAATGACTTCTACAATGGGTATGATGCAATCATATCATTCATGTGACTAATATAGATAAATAAGTTAAAAAGACTCCAGAAGATTATGTAAGTACAATAGGATTTCACCATTTGTTTAAAAAAAGATTGTCTAGAGCAGCGGTCACCAAACAGTGGCCCGCGGACCACTGTTGGTCTGGGAGGTCTGAAAGGTTGGCGACAACTAGTCTAGAGTCAGTCTTTTTATTATAAATTTATTTGTGAGTAGGAAATTCTGAAAAGACACAAAATTTAAAAATGGTTGGTTACCTCTAGGGAGCTGGAATAAATGATCAGAAGACTATTTTTTACCTTTATGATTAACTCATTTTTTAAAAACAAGATTCTTTACTTTTATTCAGATATGAAACACCTTTTAAGACTTATTGACTGATATGTATTTGTAGGCAAAGCAAAAAAGATGAAGGCAGGAAGTGGTATGATTTTTTTTCTAGGTTTCAGAAAATTTAACTTTTAAAAGGACAAAGCACCACTTTGAATACAGTGGTTAGGAAAATATCTCAAAACGAGGAGCTTTGGGGTGATTAGGCATGAGACTTTGAAACAAACGTCAAAAAAGGGGACTTGACTGAAGATTTATCTTCTGAGACAACTATACGCTGACACCCAGAAAAACAAGATACCGAAGAATAAAACTAAAGCAGCACTGTGAAAACAGCTGAATATGAATGATTTGAGGTATTTAAGCATCTCCTTCTCACTCTAAATATTTAATGTAGCAAGTAAATATCCGTTTTTCTGATTGGAAGTATAAAACTATTTAAAATGGAAAATTACCTTTCTTATAAGGTGGTTTTCAGTATCTGCCACATATATGATATTGTTCATTATGGCTACACCCTGTGGTGAATTAAAAGTTGACTCTGAAAATATTCCATCTTTTCTTCCAGGATTGGGTCCTAAAAGACAAGATAGCCGTAAGACAAAATTTTTCCATTTAGTAAAACCTCCAAAAGAAAATCTGTATTTAAAGCCGAGATTTTAATATAAATAACATGATGTTTCTATCTGAACACTAAAATGTTTCCTAATATATCTGTTTTTCTCAAGAGTAACAAGTGTTGTTAGTGACAGGGTATATTAGATAATGGCTACTAGTGTACTTTACAGTAACATATATCAGAAGAAAATACTTTTAAAAGCATCTTAAGTACCTGTTACCTACATTAGAAAGAACTAAATATAATTTTAACTTTTAAGCATCTAGATGAGTGACACTGAACAATTTGGGAAGATGTGCTCATTTGATAATACTACTGACAGGTGAACAACATAGCTTTGCATTGCATGGGTCCACCTATATGAGGATTTTTTTCATTTGTTTTAAATTTAAAGATCTACTTGGCTTCATTGAATGATTCATAAATCAGGCAGCATTCCATCTAATAAACAAAGAAGGTTTCTGCGTGGATTTTTTTCAATAAATACTGTAAATGTATTTTTCCCTGTGATTTCCCTTAATAGCATTTCTTTTCTCTAGCTTACTTTTGTAAGAATACAGTATATCACACATATATATGTATAGATGTATAGATAGATAGATAGATAGATAGATAGATAGATAGATAGATAATATGTGTTAATTGACTTTATGTTATTAGTAAAGATTCTGGTCAACAGTAGGCTATTAGTAGTTTAAGTTTTGGGGAAGTCAAAAGATACATGTGAATTTTCAGCTGCACGTGGGGATGGCACCCCAAAACCCCAAATTGTTGAATGGTTAACTATACAATGAAAATCATGAACCCTTTCCTTATGGAAAAATACACATACCCATAAAATGTCACAAATAATTTCAAGAGGTTCCTAGATCCTCAAGTCCATTCAAGCATTTCTTAAGAGTCCATGAACCCTAGGTTAAGAATCCTCCATTTACTATTTCACTTTGCCACAAAGTTCTATACCTTACAGATACTGTAAAATAAAGAGTGTGATACTGGTCTAGTGACATACTTCTCAACTTTTGTAACACATGTGGAGTTTTAAGAGTGGAGAGTAATTAAAATATAATTGTTATTTCTTTGACCAGAGGACAAGCCATTTCCAAACTATGTTTTGCAAAACTCCACTGTCCGTAAGACATTAGTAAGACAGGTGGGTAGAAACATAAACTCAAGAGCCCAAAAGACTTGATTTAAATCCCAGCTCTATATCTCTTTAGCTGATGACCATTCTTTGTGTCTCAGTTTGTCTTCTGTATAATGGAACTAATAATATACCTAACTCACAGCACTATGAGGACTAAATAAATTAATACAGGTAAAGTACTTAGAATAATGCCAGAAGTTGCCTGGCCAGCTGGCTCAGTAGTTGAATATAGACCTATGAACCAGGAGGTCCTAGTTCAATTCTGGTCTGGGTATATGCCCCATGTGGGGCGTGCAGGAGGCAGCCGATCAATGATTCTCTTATTGATATTTCTGTCTCTCTCTCCCTCTCCCTTCCTCTCTGAAAGCAATAAAAACGTATTTTAAAAAAGTAAAAAATGCAGAAGTAAATGTATTACTATTATACTAATATTATTATTACTATTATTGACAGTTCTACTGTTACTATTATTAGCAATATTATTATTGTTGGTGAGAGTTCCCTGCAGAGGAAAAAAGGGAGAGAACTGTGGTCACTTCAAATTAAAAGATACTGTGCACTATAAAGTCTCTTGGATATTCATGAGGTACATTAGCAGAGTAAGAGATATGAGAAGTACAGTATAACCATCACAAACAAAAAATTTGTTAAACCACATCTAACTATTTTTTCCTGGTGTAGCTGAACACAGAATTCTTTTTCAAAAATTCTAGAATAACTATTAATTTATTACAAGATAACAGTATTCCTAAAAACATGTTTGGGAAAGCTAGCTTGTTGCTAGCTTTCTCTATTTAACAACAACAAAAAAAGAATATTTACCTATACTATTTTGAAAGTTATAGAATCTATTAGAAACTCTCTTAACCATTTAAATTCAACCTGCTACATTATTTTGAGTAACAATTCTCATAACTGCATGCCAAAACACTAAGTTACTAAAACAAAATAAACAAGATAAAACACACACATACTCCAACAAAAACAACAAACAAGAAACAAAAAATTCAAGAGCTATAGGAATAATATCTTGGCATATGAAGATTACCACCAGGGTTTAGGAACATTAGTAGTTTATTTGCACTAGGAGTGCAAGTATCTCTATTTTATGCTGTATGTGTTACTCAAGTGGGCAGCAGAGATGAATTACTTTTCTCTCTGATTAATATGTTGTTAATAATAAATTATTTTTAAATTAATAAGGCTTTATTAATTATGTAGATGTAAATAACAGCCCTTTTTAGATCTAAGATCAGAGAGATATGAAACAAAATGATCCATGCTTGAATGATACTTATATTTTGCTAAACCCAAAGGGAAATGATCTAGACATATGAGTAAGTTCTTATGGAAGGAAAAAGAAAATTATATACAAATCCTAGGTTATTTATTTTATAATCTAAGTCTCAAGTGCCTAAGGAATTATCTTGGTCTTAAAAATAATAAAAAAGATAAGGCTATATTTTGATGGAAAGTGAAATACAATACTTCCATTTAAAATGCCCAAATCCGCCGAAACCGGTTGGGCTCAGTGGATAGAGCGTCGGCCTGCGGACTGAAAGGTCCCAGGTTCGATTCCGGTCAAGAGCATGTACCTGGGTTGCGGGCACATCGCCAGTAGGAGATGTGCAGGAGGCAGCTGATCGATGTTTCTCTTTCATCAATGTTTCTAGCTCTCTATCTCTCTCCCTTCCTCTCTGTAAAAAATCAATAAAATATATTTGAAAAATAAAAAAAATAAAATAAAATGCCCCAAATCCAAAATGTATAGAGAGTATACAGTAGGTCCTCAAATACATTCAGCATTGTTTTATTATAATGTTCATAGTATGCCACAGGCGCTTAACTCTTCTTTATATCAACTAGCCTATGGTAAAATTTCTTTTGTTATATGTTTTTTCATTTGAAGCTGCAGAACCTATTGAGGATGTTAAGTGAGGGTTTATTGTAATCCTATCTAATAAAAGAGAAACATGCAAATTAACCATAACTCCATCGCTCTGCCACTCTGCTACACCCACAAGTCATGCCCACCAGCCAATCAGGAGCAAGTATGCAAATTAAACCAACTATGATGGCGGTGGCCATGGAGCTAGAGCAAGCAGGAGCCTTGGGTTGCCCCTGGAGATGGAGAAAGCCAAGCTTCCTGCCTACCCCTGCTGGTCC
>NW_006383012.1:4936500-4942650 GCF_000327345.1 Myotis davidii | reverse complement strand
GGAGTGAGCAGGCGAGCAGGGGTGCAGTTGGGGGCAAGCAGGTCAGTGGGGAGGGGAGGTGGGGGTGAGCAGGCCAGCAGGGAGAGTAGTTGTGGGTGATCAGGCTGGCAGGAGGGGCATTTGGGGACGAGCAGGCCGGCAGGCAGAGTGGTTAGGGGCAATCAGGCAGGCAGGTGAGCGGTTAGGTGCCAGCAGTCCCAAATTGTGAGAGGGATGTCCGACTGCCGGTTTAGGCCCAATCCCTGTAAACCGGCAGTAGGACATCCTTCAAGGGGTCCCAGATTGGAGAGAGTACAGGCCGGGCTGAGGAACACCCCCTCCCCCTGCACAAATTTCGTGCACCAGGCCACTAGTACTTTCATAAGATACAATAAGTGTGGTAGTTTTTTTGAAAAAACAAGATATACAAATATACTTTAAAAATTACTTAAAGATTTCCTCCTTTTGATTTGAATGGGGTTTTGTAGGGGTTTTTTTTGAGGGAGAAGAGATTACTTTAGGTACCATACATTAACAAATTTCACGACGTTAAAGTCAATGTATAGTGCTATAATTACTTCTTATTTATAAATTTCAATATATTTCTTTCAACTTTTTTTCACTAAAAATACACTACATATCATAATTAAAAACAAACTTTACCTCCAATGCTGTACTGAATTTGTCCATTCTTCGAGACGACCAAAATTCTATGATGTCCAGTGTCTGCTATTACCAATCTCTTAGAAAGATGGTCTACTGTTACTTTGCCAGGAAACAGCAATGGTGAAGGTGGCAAAGAATCTTTATAGAGTTTTATTCCAATTTTATTAGCTCTGATCTGTCCCCTGTCTTTGTAATACTTTAAAGCTATTGAAGTATACAAAAACAATTTCTCTTTGTGTCCCTCTCCAATCAACGAAAACAACATGTTTCCACGGGGTCCAAGAATGACCACAGTTGGCCAGCAGGACACCTCCAGTTCTTGCCAAAGGCAGGCATCTGCATCGTTAACCACAGGGTGGGTGATGTCATATCGAAGAACAGCACTCTTAATGTTATCCAGGACTTTTTCATTTGGAAACTTAGCCGAGTGAACACCAACAATCAGAAGACCATCTAAATGAAAAAAGTTAAATATTATGAAATATTAAAGCCTGAATAGCATCATCCACATATTAGGCATTGGCTCATTAAATATAAATAGTCCAGAGGAAAAAAACAATAAAAAAGGCAGAACTAAATTAGTGTGTATATTGGACTGCATTTAAACACAGGTCTAAAAAAAATTAACATTCAAGGTTTCTTTTATTTCTAGAACATTTTCTTGGATTCTAACTTTAGATATTAGTTCCGGTCAGTTGTTTCGATTTTATTCTTCAGAGTCTCCAAGTAGTCTTATGTTGGACCTCTTCTTCTGTCTTCCAATCCAATCATTTTTTAACTCTTGTTATTTTTCTTTAGCTCATTTTTATTCCCCAAGTTTTATCCCCTGCTTTACTTCCATCCCCTTATTCCATTTTTACATGAATTTATTGTCCCTTTGGCTCAATTTACTACTCATTTCTAATATAATTCTGACCTTTTCCTTCTATTTCTTTTCTGAGTTCAATCAGGACATTTCTTCTTCTTTTTTTTTTTTCTTTTTGGTTCATTTCTGTTTAGGTTTTGAATTTTGATACAAGTTGCTTTTTCATTATTCCTAAAATGTTTGAAAATATGTAATTCAATTGAAAAATTTACAGTTTTTGCCAATATTGTGATCATTTTTTAAGTGAGAATTTTCATCAGCATTTCAATTCTGAGTCACATTTTCAACTTTTTAAGGTTTTATATGGAAATGTTTTTAACATTCCCTTCATGTTATGGACAGGGCTCTCAACTTGAGAGCGCCCTCTTCTGACAGTTCCCTTTTTCTGTGTATTTAATCACACAGAACAAAAGTAGGAAGGACTTAGCCCCAAGTGTCCTTTCCCTTTGCTGAATCCTGTGAGTCCTCCTAAACCTGGTGGTGGTTTTAGGAATCCTGACACAAAATGAAATTACATATTGACTCATTAAAAAGTTTAGTTTCAGAATAAAATAAAAAATGCATTTTCTAATTTTTTATAAAGTATAAAAAAGCAAAATAGTATATGCTACATGATGAGAATTCCAGCATTTATTCAGCTGTATTATGGCATTTACGTTTTTAGAAATCTAATTTAATTATATATTAACACATACTAAGTAATCACAGTTTAAAATATGCCAAGTTTTCCTAATTGTTTTCTTACAAAACAAGGATACTTTTCCTTAGATAAAAGCCATTCTGCTAAATTTGGGTATCTAGACTAATAAAAGAGAAAAATGGTCATTGGCTAATCAGGGCTATATGCAAATTAACTGCCAACTAAGATTGGCAGTTAACTGCCAACAAAATGGCGGTTAATTTGCATATGTAGGCACAATGCAGGGAGGCGAAAGGGAAAGCAGGAAGAAGCCCCCTGCCACTGACAGTGATCGGAAACCCAGGGAGGAGCTAAGAGCTGGGGGGCAGGGCAAAGGCGGCCTTTGCCCTGCCCCCCAGCCATGATCGGAGAATCAGGTGCCTTTTCCGCCCTGGCCAGTGAGCAGGGTAGGGCTGGAGCCAGCAATGGGAGTTGGGAATGGTCGAAGCTGGCAGTCCCAGGAGCTAGGAATCCCTTGCCTCGGCCTAAAGCAGAGCCCACTGCTGCTCTTTTTCCCAGTTCCATCTAAATTGTCTCCTTTTCTGAGAAATCTTTTGCAATGCTTGTAGGCAAAGTTAGTCATTTCCTCAGGTTCCATAATGCTTTTCATTCAACTCTGATACATTGATACATATTTCCCCAGCAATTAAGCAGAGAACCTTACACCTAACACATGTTCAATAAATGTATTCATTTACAGGGGCTTGAAGAAGACACAGCATTCAAAACCTAAGAGAAGAGATACTCATAGTTCTTAAATCAATACAGATGAACTTCTGAAAACATGATTTAGCTACTGGGACTTTTGAGTTATTGGTAAATCTCACTGTTTGGCAATTTGAAGATATAACCTATTACAATTTAAAAGCAACTGAAGCTTCACTAGCACTGAAGATTTTATCTTTCACTCCTGTTTTTTAAGTTTCAAGATGTCCTTCACCTTGCACATGTATACTCTCTTCTCATCTTTACTCACAAGATCATTGACTCTTTCTCATTTTTATCTTTTATTAAGAGAAGAGCTTCAATTAATTTCAACCTAATTAAATGGAACCTTAAGTTTCATTTACCCCCCATGCTCTCTTTTAGGAAAAAGTAAACAGGAAAAAAAGTCTCTGAAAAAAATCTCAAACTTCTAAAGTAAATATTAAGATTAATCTCTTACATCTTCAGAATTTGCAATACCATAAAAGAGGATTTCCTAGTGTTTTGGAAGATATTTTTCATAAAGCAGGTCAAAGAAAGAGCACCTGTTATAGTATTCTGTATTGCACTGTTGTTCATGTCCATGTCATTCAAAATGAAAGAAATAATCACATTTCCTATTAAGAACTTTAAACCTTTGTATCACAGTTCTTGAGAAGAGTATAAAATCAGAGTCATACATTTAATTTTTTTATAGAACAAACTCAGGTAAATCTAGATATATAAAATTAACTTTTTAAAATACTTGATCCTGAGAAAAGTACATTATGTCCTATTCTTAGAGAAAAATATACTAAATTTACTAAGTGCTGGTTCTAGTATCACTACATTTAACTCTTCTGAAAAGGTACATGGAGTCCTTAATTCATAGATTAGAAATTATTTTAGAATTACTGAAGTCTTGCCAAACATTCATTCGCCTGTGAGGAAATGAGTCAGCTACTCTTCCAGTGTCTGTCTGTTAGAACCAATTAAAGGGCAATTACCTTTATCCGAGTAGGTGTGTTCTAAGGCATGGAGATCAGGCAGTAGGTGAATGCAGTTTATGCAGCAGTAGGTGAAGAAATCCAGGATGACCACTTTTCCGCCCAGGTCCTTGTAAACAGAAATAGGACCCTCCGTGTTCAGCCATTCTAACCCTGAAATTTACAAAAAATAAATGATCATGACTAAAAGGACAATTAATCTAAAATGTGAACCACTTATTTCTTAGAAGATGGGTGTGCAGAGAAGACAGGGGGAACAAAATGGGAAAGAGGCTGTAATGAGGCAGCCCTGCAAATATAGTAAGAAAAAGCTATCCAATTCTTTCAGAAACACTATAGCAGTCTGTGTAAGGAAGTAAGATCAACACATTTAGGTAAAAAACAAGAGGAAATATCAAATATTATTAAGAGGGCCTAAGTACACAATAAGGAACAAAAGGGCTACTGAAAATGAGTCAACCTTAAAAATAGCAAGACATGACTAAATATCAAAAAGGAGCAAAGTGTTCAAATCAAAGGTTAAACACACAAAATGCTTAAACCAATTTCATAAAAGAGCAGAAATGCTTAATTTGAAGGAGACCATAAATGCAAAATATTTTAAATGCAAAGTTAAGAAAAATACACTGTTACAGATTTCATGTAAACATTAGTTCCCTTCCCGCCAAAGAAAAATAAAATCTCCTTAATCTGCACTTTTGCAATTCAGAATTTATAATTATTTGACCATTATTTACAATTTTAACTATGCACTATGAAGATAGGTTTTGTTAACCTAACATTAAAAGTACTGCATTTTGCCCTGGCCAGTATGACTCAGTTGGCTAGAGCAACATCCCGTGCACTGAAGGTTGTGGGTTTGATGCCTGGTCAGGGCACATACATAGATTGTGGGTTTGATACCTGGTTGCATGCAAGAGGCAAATGATCAATCTTTCTCTCTCTACCTTCCTCTCTTTTGAAAAATCAATAATGAAAAAAAGTAAAGCATCTTCATTTAACCAACTTAAGAAGACAAAGATAATGAGTTTGTTGCTTATAAGTAAATAAAGGCAGCTACTAAAACTATTAATTATACTTTTAAAGTATAATTGACATACAATATTTAATTATACCTTAAAACAGGCATTTGGAAATATTTTATAGAAACTGAAAGCCAGAGTTGGGTGGATCCAGTGCATAATAAGAACTAGTGACTAATAACAGTAACTGGAGTTACTCAAATATTAAATTATTAAAAACACACACACACACACACACACACACCAGAAAACTGCTAATTAAATTACCACTTCTGCCAACTAATCCAACTTATTAAGGTTTTAGGGTGAACTCTTAATTATCCATTTTAATAAAGTGTTAATTATATGCCAGATCAAGTGATTATATACAATTTCAAGTTAATTAATGTATTTTTATATCCCAGTTGCAAAATATTTATGAACCTGTCTTTTAAATTTTTTTTCTGTAAACAGTAAAGAGCGACTTACATTGATGATGGCAGAGAAAATATTATTACATGTCAGTTATTGCGCTAGGTGCCTCTCAGGCTTAATAATATCATACATTTTATAAAAACAATAATGACAATCAATATAATTTTAAGAGCTGCTAACATTTACTGAACTCCCCTATCAACTAAGAACTTTAGGTATGTTACCTCCAGTCTACATAATAAACAGGAAAGGTAAATACTCATTCTATTTTGCAAGTGCGACATAGGCTTGGAGAAGTCAAGTAACTTGCTCAAAGTCTGCAGCTAACAAATGGAACAACTGGGATTTAATCGCAGGTCTGTCTGACCATCCATTATATCACACTAGTTCCCATAAACATGTGTTTCTTTTAAGAAATGAACAAAAACATATTATTTTTGAGATAGTTATGTTTATGACTTCTTGATATCAGTTTACTGATAAAGAAACCAAGAAAAAGTCATCTCTAGCATTCTGTCCTCAATAAATAGGTCCAGTAGGAAATGTGACTATGTCAAATACAAAGCTTGAATATTTTGTTACATTATTTACCAGTAAAAAGGTCAAATCTGAGGGTAATAAAATACACTCATTATAAGTACAAAGTCCAGAAAATAAAAACACTAGCCTAAATCCTAGCTGATGGCCTGCTCTTATAACTGTACTACATAACTAACTTCTCACAAAGTTTTTAAAAAATATGCATATATATCCTAGTATGTGTGTATACATACATATATATACACACACATATATATATTTATGTGTGTGTATATATCACACACACATAAATAT
>NW_006383012.1:4935197-4936267 GCF_000327345.1 Myotis davidii | reverse complement strand
TATATATATATATATATATATATATATTCTTTCAAAGTTTCTTTGATGGGATAAGCACTCATGTTCCCATTTTTTTTGGTAAGAATTCCAGAATATTTCAAATCCAGTATAGGATGAATAACAGAAAATAAAAAAGCACTTTTCAAGGTGGGAGCAAAAGGCCTGGAAAGACACACCAGACTGCTGCCCCGGAGGTAAGGTTCCGATACACCTCCCTGGAGACACTGGACCCTGCCACATCCACCCAATTAACTATACATGTGGTGTCGGTGTCCTGCCAGGAGGCATGCCAACACCACCGGGCAGAGCGATGGCAGTGCGGACCCAAGAAGGGAACGCGGGTTTCATTTATCACAGCAAGATGCGCCTTGCAAACAGCACTGCCGGGCGGCCCAGCTCCCTCCCTCGTGTTCCAAACACTCACAGCGCCCGCCGGGAGACGGACCTTGGAGATGGGCCACCACTGATTCCGATTTTTGTAAACGATCCGTTTCACGGCTTGGAACAGAGACGTGTGGCAGCGCTAAGGAAGCAGTGGCATCTGGGGTCTTTATCATCCGACCCCAGCAGATGGTTCCAGCTGTGAGGTCCGGGGCAAACTCACTGAGCTTTCCCTGCCTCCGTTTCCCCAACTGTAAAGCAGGGCTCGTGAGAGCACGTCCATGGGCAGTGGGGAGGCAGAGAGAAGGTAATTAAGATAACACCCCCGGAGGGTTCGGAACTGTGTGTACATAAGAAGAGACGGATAACATGCTATGGGCTGGTGCAGAAGATGCTGGGCAACCGGACGGAAAGGGCCGGGTGGCGCGGGCACTGTCACCACTGCGCACCGGGGCCTCTAAACAGTCCCGGCAGGTGCAGTGGGTGAACCCGAGGTCCGGACGGGGCTCAGGATGCAGGACCGACAGGCAGGCCCCGCCCTGCAGACACCCACCCGGGCGCCGCCGCTTCGGGGCACCTGGGCACGGCAGCGCCCGCGAACCATGGCTCCGTCGCGGGCCGGGCGCCCGGAACCACCCGCCGGGCACCACCCTGCCTCGCCCACCGCCTCGGAGGAGGGCGTCGTCCCG
>NW_006383012.1:4927789-4935081 GCF_000327345.1 Myotis davidii | reverse complement strand
GGGGTCCCCACCCCGAAGCCAGCCCCTCACCTTCCGGAAACTCGGGCACTGACAGGTCCTGCTCCCAGCCGTCCACCTTCTGCAGATACTGGTAGACCAGGCTGCTCTTCTCCTCCTGGGTGACGGCGTCGAGCAGGGCGTACTCCAGCGAGGTCTGAGCGGGGAGCAGGCCCGCGAGGCTGCGGCTCCGGACGCCGGGCGCCGCCATGTTCCCTCCGGACGGTCCTGGGGCGGCCGCGCCGCGGGCCACGGACCGCGCTTCTCTGGGGACAGCGAGGCAGCGTTTCTCGTCCTTAGGTTTCAAAACGGCACATTCACCTTGCTCTCCCCCAGCCCCGGTCCACACTAAGGGCACTTTTTTCTGTTGTAAACATGCACTCAGGTGCTCAAGTCCCTACAAAACGCCGCCAATTCCGGGCGCGTAATTAAACTACCGCCCTGAGCCGCCCCGCCCCGCCCCTTGGAGCCCTCCGGCCACCGCCGAGGCTGGGCGTTCGGAACGCCAGATTCGACAGGAAAAGGCCTCGGGTAGCGTTCTAGAAGCTGGAAGAGAACCATTCCCCCCACCTTTCGCCTTTAAAACAGAAAATAAAATTCAGTGAGTCCGCAGAACTATACAAGGGCACATACTTTTTCCCCCCATTCTTTTTGAAGTCCGGCTCTTAGACCGGAACCAGCCGATTCGACACGGCCCTGACGGCGGGAAGCGGTCCCGCCAAGACTGGAAAGGTAAAGGAGTAGGGATATATATCCTCAGGCTTTTGAAAGTTGGGGGTGACTGTTCACGGCTTTGGCTTGTACACAAATGCAGTCACTTGTCGCCCTGCCGTGCTGAAAGTGCGGGCGCGAATGGATTTCCAGCAGAGCAGGGGGAGGAGGGAAAGGGGGGCACTCGGGGAGCGGACGCGGCTGTTCCCCGGGTGGCAGGTGGGCTGCGGCGAGCATCCCTGGGGGCCCGACTTCCGTCTTCTGAAGGGCACGGCTGTGATTGCTTTTATGGGGCGGGCTGTGCTGGCAGCTCATTCGCTCCCGGCCCGGGAGTGGGGAAGCCCCCGCTCTCTGGCTTTGTAGCCTCCCGCGTGCCCAGGGAAGGTAGAGCCCGCGGGAGGCCATGGGCAGGTGAACCTTGTTCAGCGGCCGGTGGAGAGAGGTCCTGCCGCCTCCAGGGCGGGCCACCCCTGTGGTCTGGAGTTAGGAGGGTGGCCTCGGTGCAGGCAGGCACGACTTCACGAGTTTGGATGTTTGTTTATCGTGCAGGGTTTGTTCATTGCCGCCAGAGGAAGACGGTGGACTGACCCAGGAAGCTGGAGTTGTTGAATATCCAGGCGTCATGGACGAGGGCAATTACGTTTACTGGGAACCACACACTGCTTTGATTATGGGGTGACTCGTCTTAATGAGCAAACTGAGGTAGCCATTGAGTGTTTGCAACACCTGCCGAACCAATTGCGCAGGGACTGTCGGTGGATTTGAGAATTATTTGGACAGATGTCCAGTGGAAAGAGAACTGATAGCAGCTTTATAACGCTTTTGCAAAGCTCGTTTGAAGACTCCTATTAATGCTTAATTTTCAAAGTATTACTGATTCTTCTTTTTATGAATCAAGCCCTGGAAAAGGCCCAGTATCTGAATGAAATAGTAGCCACACACAAAAAAATAGAAAACTTCTCAGATGCTACCCCTGTGGTAGTTTCTCTTAATTTTATTGTAGTAGGTGGTCTCAGGTATAAGGTTGATAGTTTGCCAATATACTCATTACCAGACCTTTAGATTCCCATCAAGTCAGTGTTTTAGGTTGTTTTTATTTTCCCCCGTAAAATAATTTCATTGAAAAATTTTTGTAACAACAAATAGACTCTCCGTGTACTTAAGATTAGTGCTTCTTTAATGATAAAGATTATTTTGCCATGTTAGAAGACACTTTTTCGGAAGAAGACATCTGGGAATACAAATCTAAAAGGAAACCAAAACCAGTACATGCAAATAATTGCCCTGAGACTATTCCAAAATCTGTAGGAAAAGCAACAGATGGCAAATACCGGTCAAAGCGTAACAGAAATAAAAGAAAAACTGTGGAAGCTAAAGAGAAGGCAGAGGACCCTGAGGTGTGCCTTGGAGTAACAGGTAGTCAGACCTCTACAGCTTCTAGTCAGGGTTCGAGTTGTGGAGATGGTACCCAGCAATCCCAAGGCAAGACCACACCAGGAAAGCACTGCAGGGCTCACAAAACTAAACAGGTGTCCCCAAAGATCCGTCCAGTGTACGACGGATACTGCCCAAACTGCCAGATGCCTTTTTCCGCGTTACTAGGTCAAACACCTCGATGGCATGTCTTTGAGTGTTTGGATTCTCCGCCACTCTCCGCAACAGGTAAGATTACAATAAAAGATAGCGGTCTTTCAGTGGACCTGCGGTAGGCCGGACATACCAGTCCAGTCAAGCAAGGGAAGCAATAAACTGAGAGAGGAGACACTCTAACCCTAGAAGCAAACAAGATAAAAGCATGTGTACTCTTCCTGAGAAGGTAAACATACAACAGCCAAAGGTATAATTGTAAAGAATTGCAAACTTGAAAACAGTCCAAATGAATTTTATTTTATAAAAGTCCCTAAACATCCCAATTATTTTTCATAAATGCTAATTGAGCACATATGCTAGATTCTTTCACTTGCTTCATTTGACTCACAACAACTGCACAGGTAGGTGGTATTGACATTTCATAGATGAGAGTTCTTAAAAGTTAAACAACTTGTCCATTTTGTTATCTTTTTATGAAGCAGAGTTTTAGAGACTTCTGACTATAACCCACTCTTCTAACTGTGGTTATGTTGGCTGCATCATGCTAATGTTCAGGAAGAGGAACTGGGAAGGAGTGTCAGGTTATTAAGTTCTAATGATAAAGATGTGCCAATTGGTAATCAGTGTTTTTATCTTTTAAAATCTCTAATAAACATCATGTTTAAAAGATAGAGTTTCAACTTGGAGCATATGGAAAATGGCTTTTGATGATTTGTGTATTTTAAAGTTAAGTATGCGGTATATAGATTTTTAAATCTCAAAGAATTAAAATTCAGTAAAGTAAAAATAATACTCAGTATGGCTTTCATGATAAAAGTGATTCAAAAGCCATTTTCTTATTAACTTCTGTCATTTTAAAGTCCTGCATGAAGATGCAAAGGAACTCTTAAAATTTGCCATTAGCTGTTCGTATAAAATAGCAACTGAAAGCCTCACCTAATGCTAGTAATTTGCTTTTCAATGGCTTGAAATCCAGAAATGGAAGTTGGAGTCCCATGGTGAACACCTCAGGGTGAAATGTCTTGTAGATGAAACCACCTCAAAAGATATTTATCTTCTTTTTTTCTGACTAAACTTTTGATAGTTTCAGGTGGACTCTTCTTGAATTGAACTCTATAACAAATACTTTTATGAGGCAGTTTTAAGTTAAGTTTTAAGCAAAGAAGTCTTCTAATTGGATGGAACACCCTTGGGGGCGGGGGGTCCCTATTTAATAAACCAGAAAATAAACATACAAGGGGATATGCCAAGATGGTGTACAGAATGTTAACCCAATCCTAATGGTATGGTGGGGAACGGTCTCCAGATCATCATTAACCAGTGTATCAAATTGAATTTCTAATCTTAGAGCAGAATCTCAATGGCCCAGGATTTGAACAGCTATAACTAATTAAGATTGTTATTACTAAATAATGGAAGCTAATTCGTTACTCCAATTGCCATACATCTGTGTTGTTCCATAAGAATAATGGGAATAGAACTCTGGTTCTGAGAGATATATCGGTTTTCTTTATTCTTTATTGCCTGAGCAACAGTGAGCTAGTGAAAGTGATGGTATCAGTTCGTAGCACCTGTTTAAGAAATATGTAATGGAAGGATGATGTGGATTTTAAAAGAGCTCGTATTTGTTTGATTTAAAAATAAAAACTAGCACTTTGCAAAAATATACTGGGTTACTGTTATTTTATGCTGATCTTTTGATTTGTGTTAAGAGCTATTGTCAGTATGGGGCTGATGACTACACTTATGTGTTTGATTTATCCATTGATACTGTCAAAATGTAGTCTGTGCTATGACACTGTAATCCTTTTTTTCTTTATTACAATTTTCAGAGTGTCCTGATGGTCTTCTGTGTACCTCGACGATTCCTTCTCATTACAAGAGATACACTCACCTCCTGCTAGCTCAGAGCAGGGCTGGTCATAGTCCTCTTAGCAGTCCATCCCATGGGGTAGGCAGTAGTTTCCGTGAGACTAACTCGGGCTTTCTTTGTAGCCTTGAGGAAAGTTGGTCTCCGGATCAAAAACACACTGAGAACTTCAAACATGTTTCAATTGATCCCTTGTTCGTGACACAGTGTCTAAAACAATCCCAGTCCCCACCTGAAACCAAGAAAAAGATTTCCTCTTCAACAAATACCCAAACGTCCCAACGAGCCCCACAAGCTGCACGATGTGTTAACGATGACAAACTGGTAGGAGCTGGTTCACCTCTTGCCGGAAGACTGGACAGCCAGAACCACTCAGGACACACCAATTCGCTGTGGCCAGAAAATGACTTGAGCGACTGTGAAATCTCCTACTCTCCTCTTCAAAGTGATGAAGAAACTTACGCTATAGATGAAAAGCTGGATGATTCACAACAGGGGCTGTGTTTTACAGAAAGCTCTAAAGATGGCAGCCTAGAAGCAGATGACAACAGCTGTACTTTATTTAAAAATGCCCACTGTCCCTTACTGAGGAGTCAGCAGGAGAGGGGCTCCGAAATGAATAGCTTCTTCACTCAAGAGAGATACAATGAAGAATTGTATACATACAGCACTCTGAATGACCCATCTCAACTCCTTCTCCCCAGTGAGGGTGTTATTTTATGTCATGATCTGGCATATCCTGATGATGGTTTCTTGCTGTTTCCACCTGCATTGGCAGAGGGACTTGCTTCTTCGAGTTGTCAAGCTGCGACAGCAAAACCCGATGAGCCGAAAGTTCACGCCTCTCCATCAAATAAACAGAAACAGATCATTGAAGCATCAGCTGTTTACAATCACATTTCTCTTCCACTACTTAAGAGTAAAATGCCAAAACCTTTTGAAAGCCAGGCCCAAGGAGGGTGTCTTTCTTCCCATCCAACCCAAAGTAAAATTAGAGAGTTATCAAGCAAGAGCCTCGGTACTAAGAATAATGCTAACACAGCATGTTCCTGCAGAAAGGCATTAGGTGGTATGCGAGACAGTCAAGTTACAGTGTTAAATACAGAGCCATTTTCGAGTACAGCGACTTCTGCTAAGCCTTTGAGAATGTTGCCATCTGGTTCTCAGTGCAGTGCAACACAGGCTTCTACGAAGGTAATGAAGCAAATGGATATAGGTGTGTATTTTGGTCTACCACCTAAAAGAAAAGAAGAGAAATCGGTGGGGGGAAGTGCAGTAGAAGGCGTGAACTCAAGTCCAGTGGTAAGTCCTAATAAAAAGAGGCCCAGGCAGTGCAAGAGGAAAGCAGAAAATTCTTTAAGTGATTCAGAATTGGACGCAAAGAATTTAAGTGAGAATTGGCAATCTGCGGAACCTTCTAGCAAGAGGGCACGGCATCCAAGAAAGAGACTTAAAAAGTCAGACTCGCTGCAGGAAGGAACGCCTCAGTCGAGGTCAGATGACCTGATTAATAAGACCAAAGCTGGAGTCAATTTAAGTAAAGACGAAGTTTTCATAGCATCACCTCGTGGCAGGCTGCAGAGAGGCAACAGGAAAAGCCCATACTCCTCTCCTGCAGGAGAATTAAGAAAAAGGACGTGCCCATTCTATAAGAAAATCCCTGGTAAGTTGAAATATCAATGCTTGTTGTAGCTACAGAGAGGCACCTTTTCTGAATTTCATGTTCATTTTCCAGTGTGTGTGTTTGCATGAAACAGGTTTTTTGTATGTGTTTCTTTTATTTTTTTATGCCACTTCACTGACTTGTAACATAGATTTGTGTGTGTGTATGTATTTAACCTTTCTTGCTCCATTCAGTAAAGTTTTATTCAACATATTCTGTACACAAGATACTGTACTGATAGGTTGCTATTATAGATTTGACAAAAGACTAGTAAAGCTTAGCTTAATACAGAAGGAGGAAAAGCTCCCTATAAAAAAAACTATAATAAAACACTGTCTCTAAGCATTTAAGATAAATGAAAAGTACTAAATAACTTCAAAGACGGAAAATGTCACAGGTTATATAGGTCATTGTAAATGCCCGACATTTTTAAGCCATATCATAACTTAGTTTCTCAGTTTTTTCATAACTGTAATTTATCATGTCTTCATAGATGAGTTAGTAGAAAAATGTGTGTTGAAATGAATTTTGTTATTGAAGGAACTAATAACTCTTCGTGTGGAAAGAATACAAAAGAAAACTGCCAAAATCCACTTGGTTTCAGGAAGATTTTTTGAAGTGCTTTATTGATGATTTAGAGCTATAATTTGTTCAAAATATTTATGTGGAAGATAGCATTTTTGTACCCATAGCACCAGTTTTATTTTTAATGATTATTTTTATTGATCTTCTGTATTTTAAATGTCCATTATGCAATGTGTTAGTACGTCTCAATAGAATCATTTGCTTGTTTATTTGCATATAATTGGGTATTTCATGAACCCACTTGGGTATTTCTTTCATGAACACATTTTAGAACAGTTCAACTTTTTTTTTTTTTATTGCTTCTCTAGGGAGACATTTTTTTTCTTGTTTCCCTCCCTCCTTTTCTCTCACCCCGCCACAATGAAATTCAAATTCTACTGATATATTGTTTATCTGTTATTATATTGTAGTAGCCCTTTGACAGGCCAAAAACTAATATGATAAGTAGGATTATTTGGGCCTTCAGTCATTTTTGCCCCCTTAGAAACTTATCACTATCGCCCCCATTGAGCATTCATTTTATTTATTTATTTATTTTTTTAAGAAGAAAGTTAGCACTCTCCTTTGGCTGTTTTGCAGAAATAAAGGAATTTAATGCCCCAATAAGAATTGGGAAAATATTCAAAGAATACTCAAAATAAAACAAAGAAGTAATTGATTTGTAGTTTAGTATTTTGATTTTTTTTGGTATAATTACTCTTTAAAAAGCCTATGCTGGAGTATTTGGTGGAAACTTACAAGACTCATTTTCATCCCTAGTATCACCTTTTGCTGAATTAATTTAGCATAAGTTTTAAATGCCGTTCCAAAGCTGGGTTAGTAGTGAGATGTGAAGATCTTAGAGGGTTCAGTATTTGTAACCAAACCGGGTCTCTT
>NW_006383012.1:4907176-4927769 GCF_000327345.1 Myotis davidii | reverse complement strand
TCTGTTGGTGTTGCTCAAGCAGCTGTGCTGGTGTTTTCATTGCAGGAACTGGCTTTACAGTTGATGCCTTTCAGTATGGAGTGGTGGAAGGTTGCACAGCCTACTTTCTCACCCACTTTCATTCTGATCATTATGCTGGATTGTCTAAAAACTTCACATTCCCAGTTTATTGTAGTGAGGTAAGTTTTAGTGTTCTAAGTTACAAATTTGTAGAATGCAGTGAATTTCTAAACAATTTGGTTAAAAGGGAATGATTAAATTTGTAAGATCTCATTCTACTAGACAACATGTGACAAAGCAGACTCCACATTGAGATTCTAAAATCCAGTGCGCTATCAATAGTAATAAACACTTTTTATTTGGACATAATCAATAAACTACTTCACAATGTATTAAAAAAAAATCTAAGTTTCATTAGTAAACATTTATTGAGTAAAAGATAAATTAAGGACAAGGACCTAACTTCAGTGTACTTATAGCCTTAAGGGACACTTTCACAAATAATACCAGGATGGGATCAGTATTGTAACAGAAAAGTGAACTGAGTGCCCAGAAGTATGGAGAAAGGAGTGTTTTATTCACTCTGTCCCAGGCTACGGGTAGAAAAGGTTCCATGATGAAAGAGCTAGCTTGAATGAATTATTGAAAGGTGAACATTTCATTGCCTGCTACTGAGGGCTTTGGCTGGAATTTGATTTAATCCTCACAACATTCTTGAGTTGTCCTCTTTTGATCAGTGAAATAACTGAGGCTTGCCGAGGTTGAGTGACATGCCCCAAGTCACAGAACAAGTAATAGCAGAGCCAGAATTTGAAGGCAGGTCTGTTCGATTCCAGAACCAGTCAGAAGAGAGGATTGCAGGTTGAGAGTGGATTTGGTTATAAAAAGGCAGACACCTGAGAAATAGACCCATTCCAGGCACTTCAGGTATTTCAGAATGGCTAAACACAAGATAGGGAATGATGGGAGATAAAACCGCAGAAAGGGGCAGGGGCCAGATCATGAGGGGTTTTGTATGTCATGCCAGGGATGGACTTTTCACAGGTGAGACAGAGCCAGTGACACTATGTAAGCAGACCTGTGACACATTCATCGTAGGAAGTTCTTAGGTGACAGTACTTTGGCAGAGCTGTGACACAGCCATCTTCTGGCATTCTGGAGGGTTTACATTGGATGTAAGTGGGAGAACAGGCGATTATTAAGATGCTTGGGTTCTAAATTAGATATGAAATAAAATACTTTAATATTTTACTGGAGCAGCAGTAAGCACATTCTGTTTTGCAGATAACTGGCAATTTGTTGAAGAGCAAGCTTCATGTGGAAGAACAGTATATCCATCCATTACCAATGGACACTGAATGTATGGTGAATGGCATCAAAGTTGTTTTGCTTGATGCCAATCAGTAAGTATTAAAAGTTACCTTAATAATAGCCTATTTTTAAAAAAAATTCAAAAGGAAGATGCTTTGGCATTGTTACTTAAGAATTTTTTTATTGGAACTAAAAGGCTTGATATTTCTTAAAACTTAAGTTAAACATATTTCTCCTTTTAAAACAAATGATGTACCCAATTACAGAATCAGAGAGTAAATGTAGAGATCCTCTAAATGTTATCTAACCCACTTTTCATCCAGTTTAAATTACCGTGCTCGACATATGACTCCTTATTTCAAATATGTTAACATGTTGCTGCTGTTCTTTAAGAGAGAATCTTTTCGCCCAGCCAGTGTGGCTCAGTGGTTGAGTATCAACCCATGAACCAGGAAGTCAGGGTTTGAACCAGTCAGGGCACATACCCGGGTTTGGGGCTCAATCCCCAGTAGGGGGCATGCAGAAGGCAGCCAATTGACAATTCTTTCTCATCATTGATGTTTTTCTCACCCTCTTCCTCTCCCTCTCCCTTCCTCTCTCTGAAATAAATAAAAACATATTTTTAAAAAAGAGAGATAACCTTTGGCATTTTAAAAAATACCACATATAAATTAACAGCTTGTACTCCATTCAGCTATTAGAAGGATTTTTTTTTCTCCCTTTAAGTAATTTTTCAGGCTTTTGATACTAAAGAATGAAGTTTTTTGGGGGGAAATGGTTTCCCTCTCTCTTTAAAATCACTACTAACATTGGGAAAAAGCAGCTATTGACTCGTCTTCTTTCTACTTTTCATAGAGTGTTAGCCTCATGTGCCTTAGCGATCATGGATGCTTAGAGAATTAAAATTAAGACTAAATCTAGCTCTCCTAAAGTTGGGGCCAGTGCTCTTTCTTCAGGTTGTCTTTAAGTTTTTGTCTGCTTCCTCTGCTGCTGATGCTTTCTTTTAATCACTAATTATAACAACTCAAGTTCTAATATTTTTTAGTCAAGCTTATTGAGGTGTAACAACGTACATAAGTACAATGGATCTATTTTAAGCGTTTGCTGCCTGTGTTGAGACGATTTCTTTGAAATGTTTGTGTTCAGCTGCCCAGGTGCTGTCATGATCCTTTTCTTCCTTCCGAATGGTAACGTCGTGTTACACACCGGAGACTTCCGAGCGGATCCCACCATGGAACGTTCTCTGCTTATGCGCCTGAAAGTCCACACGCTCTACTTAGATACCACGTAAGCGAAGCTTTGCTTGTGTGCTTCCTTTTCCCACAGACAGCATTTGCCATGGAGATTGTGAATAATTTGAGCATTTGCTTAGGTGATCAAAACTATGGCATTTTATTTAGGACTATTTATCAGAGGGATGCTGTTTAAGGACAAATTTGGGATTACGTGTCATAACTGACTACAGCTCAATTATTTTTTATAATTTTCTTTTGAAAATACGGTGTATGTGAGACTCCTACTACTGAAACAGGAAGAATAATTGGGGGCAAGCGTTAGGAAAACACCATTTTAGGCTATCCTTTCAAAGTATCTGTAACTACAAAGTATAACTGTGAAGAGAAAATTGAGACCAAAGTCCGATTCTGTTTCTGAGTATTTAGAATTTGTGCGTTTGTTATATTCCTGTTATGCTGTATATATTCCTGTATCCCTGAGAAGAGAAGACAACCATATGAATATTAACTGTTTAATTTAAAACTACTTCATGTTTTATTTCATTTTAATAATAATTATTTTCTACTGTAGCAGAATTCTTTAGTCCAAAGATAATCCCTATCTGTAGATTTTCTTGGCTAGTGATGGGGTTAAAAAAAAGATATTGAGGTTTAATTTTAGAGCTAAAAAAGCTGGCTGGCTAGAAATAATCTTGAAGGGAAAAAGGCAATTTCTTTATTTGAAGGTGATAAAAGAAACATAATGAAAAAAGCATACTGAAAATGCCTAATCCCATCATAAATTATCAATAGCTGGTAACAAATATTATACCCACAGGCAGTGAGATGACCTGCAGTGGTGTTAATATATGATACTGCTGCTGTATGTAATTTTGCTGCAGCTTATTTTCTTTTAAAAAAAAAAGCATCCAATTTAATGCCATGGCTTTCTTGTTGCTCTTATTTTATAAGTACCACATTTCCATATTACAGATACTGCAGCCCAGAATACTGCTTTCCATCTCAGCAGGAGGTTATCCAGTTCGCCATCAACACTGCCTTTGAGGCTGTAACTCTAAACCCACGCACTCTCGTTGTCTGTGGCACTTATTCTATTGGAAAAGAGAAAGTCTTCCTAGGTGGGTGTCAGCTGTATCTAGTTTACATTAATATATTATAAAGACCAGCTTCTTTTTTCAGAAAGCCCTTTCGGTCTCTTCTAGTGCTTGAAATTTATTTCCTGAAATGGTTCAGTATTACCTTTGAAGCTGAAGGAAAATTGGACAAGAGTCTGATTCATTTAAACTTTGAAAGCCTTAACTTAACGGAAACATTTGCTGTGTGGTTCTGGTAGCCTTTACAGCTACAAAGTGTTTACAGAGCAAATGCCCATGCTCCATTGGTATTTTAAGACACTTTAAAGATGTCTAGTATAAAGTTGTGTCACTGCACGCCTTGATGCTAAACCATCAGTTAATTACCTTAGAGAATAGTTGTAATTTTTGTTCCTAAATGATTTCTGGGTATGTCATTGTAGTTCATCTAAAGAGTACTGAATTGTTTTTGCGAAGTACTTTCCATTTCTTCTTACCAATCGTCACATAAGGTCAAGCATTAAGATATGAAGTGATGAAGCCAGGGTCTTAGTTCTTCCAAACTTGGTTTCTTCCCTTCTTCTACCCCTTTCTATACATATTTTGCAGTTTTTAAATACTAGATTTTTAAAAATAAATTCTTTGGTTTTCTCACAATTTATTCCACACAATTAACAAAAAAATTATTCAGCCTTTTTGAGATATTATGGCCAAAGCATGAATGTTTTGAATTTATTTTTATTTGGTAAATTCTTATTTTAAAATTTGACTAAGTTGTAATATTTTTTACATAAACTGTAATTTTTCTATCTTTAATCTTTTTCTTTGCCTATAGCCATTGCTGATGTTATAGGTTCAAAAGTGGGCATGTCCCGAGAGAAATATAAAACCTTACAGTGCCTCAATATACCAGAAATTAATTCCCTCATCACTACAGACATGTGCAATACACTAGTTCACCTTCTTCCAATGATGCAAATTAATTTTAAGGTAAGTATCCAAGAGATAAGTGTTTTAGGCTGAACTAGAAAAGATAATCTGGTAACTATAAACTAGAATTCCACTTACCTGCATTTAATGTAGTGGGATTCCATTACAATGAAATCATCACCTATAGTAAGTTTGCCCAGAAAATCTTTTAAGGGGAATTTAAGATGTTTTTCATTTTGTGTGTGTGTGTAGCTCTATACTGTAATTCACATATGCACCAGGAGTGTAGGGACTAGAGGACTGGCATAAGGGAAGAAACATATGCAGAAAAGTATACAGCTATCTGGTCATTCAGATCTTCTGTTCATAAGATCACGTTCCAGTTCCTCCTGGGTGAGTGGTGAAATGAATGGAGAATTCTAAGGAGGTCTTACTTTTTTTTCCAGGCCTATCCTGTGTTAATATCAAGCCTTTATAACATTGATATATGTTGAAAATTTACTGGAGAGGATTAAATAGTGGAAGTGCAACATAAGAGGAAGTCTGAGCTATAAGTTAAGATACATAAGATATGACCTCACTGTGACTTGGGGGTCTTGTCAGATTTATTCATATACTAAGACATTTTTCCATTTGGTAACATTTTGACACTAGCAATGGAATTCATCAAAGCTGTGTATTAAAAATGATTCAGAACATAATATAATACAAAAAGATGTATTTTCCTTTTTCTCTGTACTGTTCATGAAATAACTCTTATGGAGCTTTTTGAACTAACTTGGGATTACTGTATCTGTCTTATAAATAGTAACACTTGTATTTTGTAAAGAAAATGAACACTTTAGGTCTATTACTTGAGTAAGGAAATTCTAACTGGTATAACTATTCCTCTGTTCATAAGATTAAGGTAAAATGTATATGGCCTGTTTTCATGAGTATATAATTAATAAGAAATGTTAGGGGTAACGATGTCAGAGTTTTGTCCATTGGAAACATTTTAAATTTGGGAGGCATCCAATTTGTGTGGAGGCTAATGAGATGGTGCTTAATTATAAAATGAACAGATATCTTGGAGAGGGTATAGTATTTTTAAATTATTTTACAGCTTTCTTTTCTACTTTGTTCCATTTGAACAAATTATCCATTTAGGAGGACGGTGGGGGTGGAGGAATTGGAGTATTATGAAAAAGAAAGGACAAGAGTTTTTATAAGTGCCATATGCGGCAGAGAGGTCTTATAAGGAAGAATGGCAATTAGAACACCTTTGGTGACCTGTATAAGAACTGTTGTAGTGAAGTGATATTGGAGGAAGCCAGATGGCTAAAGACCAAGGAGTGAATGAGAAAGTGTACAAATGACCAAATGAATGAGAAGATACACATATGGCCAATAAGCACATGAAAAGAGACTCAGCATTGTTAGCCATCAGGCAGCTGCAAATCAAAGCCACAGTAGCTACCACTTCACATTCACTAGAACAGCTCTAATAAAAAAGACACGCAATGCCAATTGTTGGTGAGGATTTAGAGAAATTAGAAATCGCATTCATTACTGGTGAGATTTTAAAATGGTGCAGCTGCTATGGGAAACAGTTTGATAATTTCTTAAAAAGTTAAATGTAAGAAACATAATTTCTTAAAAAGTTAAACACATCACCAAGCAATTCCAGTCTTAGGGATGTGCCCAAGAAAGTTGAAAACATGTCCACACACAAAAACTTCTAAGTATATGAGTATTCATAATGGCATTATTCATAATAGCCAAAATATATAAACAACTCAAATGTCCAACAAAGACCAATGAATAAACAAAATGTGATGTAGCCACAAAATAGGACTATTAATCAGCTATAGCCCTAGCTATAGGCCAACAAAGACCAATGAATAAACAAAATGTGATATAGCCACAAAATAGGACTATTGTTCGGCTATAGCCCTAGCTATAGACTCAGGGGATAGAGCATCATCCTGTGGACCAAAAAGTCCTGGGTTCGATTCCAGTCAAGGACAGATGCCTGGGTTGCAAGCTTGATCCCCAGTAGGGGGCGTGCAGGAGGCAGCCAATGAATTATTCTCTCTCATCATTGATGTTTCTCTCTCCCTCTCCCTTCCTCTCTGAAATCAATAAAAATATATTTTTAAAAAAGTAATGAAGTACTTAATATGCTACAGTATGACTTAGCCTTGCGAACATTACACTACATGAAAGAAGCAGACAAAAAAGGCTACATTTCTTTTTTTTAATCCTTACCTGAGGATGTTTTTCCATTGATTTTTAGGGAGAGTGAAAGAGGGAGGGAAAGACAGAGAGAAACATTGATGTGAGAGAAACATATCGATTGGTTGCCTCCTACACAAGCCCCAGCCAGGGCTTAGGCTGGGGGGGAGCCTGCAACCAATGTATGTTCCCTTGACCGGAATCGAACCCAGGACCCTTTGGTCCATAGGCGATGATCTATCCACTGAACCTAACCAGCTAGGGCCAAAAGGCTATATGGCTATATTTTGTGTGACTTCATTTATATGGAATGTCCAGAACAGATAAATCTGTAGAGATAGCAGGTAGATTAGTAGTTGTCAGGGCTTGAAGAAGAGGGAATGAGGAATGGATGTTTCTTTTTGGGATGACACAAATGTTCTGGATTTAGATAGTGGTCACGGTCATACAACTTCTTGAATATGCTAAAAACCACTGAACTGTAGTAGGACTTAGGTGATTTTTGGGGGGTAACTATCTGAATTATAGTTTTTAATATAATTATGTTTATATATATATATAATCATGTTTAATATATAAACATAAGTAATTATATGTTTAAATATAATTACTTATGTTTAAAACTGTCCCATCTTAACTTTTTTCAGACTGTACTTCAGCATGCTTAACTTGATATAAGGTGAAAATATATTTTTTCAGTTTTTTATTTATTTTGGAGGCAAGGCACTAGATTGGCGATTTTCAACCTTTTCAACTCATGGCACCCATAAACTAATTACTAAAGTTCTGCAGCATACCAAAAAAACATGTTTTTTGCCGATCTGACAATAAAACACAGGTAGAATTTTGATTCATTCACACCGGATGGCTATGGGGTTGACTGTTGTCATTTTTTATTTGACAGTCTCAGGAAAAAGAGGTTAATGCCCTTGACTAAATAGTTCAGGTATTGCATGTTTTAAAAATTCTTGTGGCACACCAGTTGAAAATCGCTGCACTAGGTTGTGGCAAGCTAAAATTTACCAAGTGAAAGCTTCCTGTGACCTGTGCCATGTAACACCTTTCATCATTGTTTCAGTGCACACAACCCATGTTCCTTGACCATTCGATCCATATCCTATTTTTATTTTACAGGGTTTACAGAGTCATTTGAAGAAGTATGATGGGAGATATGAACAGATTTTGGCTTTTCGACCTACAGGATGGACACATTCTAATAAGTTAACGAGTATGGCAGATGTCGTGCCCCAGACCCAAGGAAACATTTCAATATATGGTATACTTATTAAATGTTCTCACTTTTAATATTTGCAATTCCATGTTTTAGAATTAAAGATGCAAGAAAAACAGGCATGGCGATCTTTAACGATTCAGGGGTTTCACATTCCTCTGTGAACTCTAACCCGTATCTCTAATACATTATAAGCTGATGTGAAGGAGTATGACCATAGTAGGTAGACATTGACTGACTCAGATCATGTTTGCGAGATCAGTGATATCTAGGGGGAAGTTTGGAACTACTTGAAATGGGGAGGGGGCACGGATGTGTGCTGCAAGCTTAGATGGCGCTGTGATGCTGGGAACGGGAAGACAGTGGGTAGATGCCCTACTTTACACAGAACATAACCCTTCCTCCCTGTTTCTATGGGACTTGATCTTCAGGGAAGAAGATGAAGGGAATTTTTAAAATTTAATTTGTTTTCTTTTCGATTATTTTTTGTGTGTGCAAAGCTTGGGGACTGGAATCTGCTTTCTTACTCTGGAAACCAAATGTCTCCTGCTTGTTCTTCAAATTTTACTCATTCTTCTAGGATTTCTCTTGAAATTCATAGCTGAGCAGAGTGCTTACGGAGAAGAATTATTTAAAAAGAAACCATAATTATAAATAAGAATCTATGGAAATGCATATTATTACCAACATAGGAAAGTAATAGAACTTTTTAATGTTCAAAGTTTTTGTATCATTTTAATGTTTTCATCTTTATTTTTCCTAAAAGGTACATTTTATTATCAGAAATAAAGCACCAGGGAGTTTTTGACAAAAACACTCTGGATCCTTTTATTTCCCTTTTACTATTTTGGGCTTGGATTTTTTTATTATTATTTATTTGATTTTTAGTAGGCAATCTTTTCTTTTGTGTTCTAGGAATTCCTTATAGTGAACACAGCAGTTACCTAGAAATGAAACGTTTTGTTCAGTGGCTCAAGCCCCAGAAAATCATACCTACCGTGAATGTTGGCTCCTGGAAATCTAGGCACACAATGGAGGAATATTTTAAAGAATGGAAATTGGAAGCTGGATATTGATGTTACCTCGAAGGACTCTGAATTAGTTAAGTAACTTAGGTGTAGCTTGTGAGTAGTTAAATCTTTAGTGATATGAAATACATTTTATGTGAAAAACCTCGCAAAGGTCACGCATGTGGCTTATTTTCTTATTTACATTTGAATAACTTGGTGCTGAGTGCCTCTCACCCTCAGTGATCACCGAGGCTGGGCTCCCTGATTCCCTGGATCCTTGCCCCTCCCAAGGGGCAGTTATGCTCTCCATCCAGCCTTCACGGAGGAAATAAAGGCCGAGTCTGGGACCACAAAGAGTCATTATAATGGATAATTAGATTGAAAACATTATATATAAGTAATTATTTGTCTTTAAATTTATTTAATATGGGCCATATTTTATGAGATAAAACTTTTATATGATATGTATACTGAAATAAAAAATTAATCTTAAATTTGCTATCTAGTGTCTTGGTTTTTAGGATTTATAACTGTGCCTTTCATGCAATTTTATAAAGTTTCAATTAAAAAATTCAGCATTTTACTCTGAGGAAGATGTTTCAAAGAGCTTAGATAATCACCCAATAAAGGATGCAGGAATGATGTTTATCTCAAGATAGCAGATAACTAAAAATTTAAGATTGCAGTGTATTTTTAAGTAAGATTATATAATTTATTTATGAATCTTGATCTCTCCAACACAGATTCAATAACTGATCCAAAATGGAAATTTTAGACCAACGCATGTGAAAAATGTATTTATGGGGTTTAAATATGATAATGGTCAGCATAATGAATATATGCATGTGTGTATATGTGTATTCTTCATCACCCCTAGCAGTGAAATTAGTTTTGGGAGTTCTTACTAAATGTTTTCATGGAAAAGTATTTTCAGTATTGATTTCAGTTATCAGAGGGGTAGTATTCTCCATGAACTTTATTTTCATAAGCTTTGACTTTATAGAGGTAAGGGTTATAGGGATCACATTTAGGGGAGGAAAAGCTTTTAGGGGCACAGTGGTAATCAATCCAGTTTAACTATGTTCTCAGTTTATTTCAATTAAACATTTGAAATAGTTTAACTAGTTCTGGCTTGGCACCATAAACTCTTTATAAGTAATTAATTAAGAGTCATAATTTAAAAAAACTAAAGATTTTACAAATTTGACATTTTTAACAGAGGAAATAGATGGTCAGATCATGTGGGGTCACTTTTTGTTTATTATTTGAGTAATAGGGTATTTTTTCTTGAATTATCATTTTTCATTGGTTAAAAGGTTTTTAATGATTTTGAATGTTTTACTTTGATAATCCAGGCATGTTATTTAAGAGCAGCCACAGCCTTTACAAAAACATCTTTCTACACAAACAGCACCATTTATGGTGGCTTGGAATGATTTTGTTTTTCTGCTATTGGCTGAAGAATGTACAAAACCTCATTTAGGGACCATTCCAAATAGTTTTATAAGTAAGTCACAATCACAGCCAAACTTTTCGAGGCTCTGCTGAGTGCTGTATATGAAATTTTTAGTTCCAGTACCTAACACTTTGGTAGATAAAAAGTTTCCATTTTAAAGTGAAATGGAAGAAGAAGAAATCTACATTAATTAATCCAAAATAAATGGATGATAGCTCGTGAGCATCCTAAACGTGTATAGAAGGAGAAGGAGAATTAAACCAACATAGGTGAAAATGTTTTACCATATATATATATTTGGAACTTCTCAGAAAGCTTTTTTACCATCTTATCTGACATTGAACATTGAATTACCAGATGCAGGGAAAAGAGGCAGACTTCAAGTTCTCATTACTTTGAAGTAATAGGAAAATATTTTCCACTTGATGTCAATGTCTTTTAAATATATTTATTGATGTTTTGGTTTTCAGAATAATTAATTGAAATTAATGTCTTGTTCAGTGATTGAGTTATATTCCTGTGAACCAAATACTTTCAGAATTTCCTTATTTGGTCCCGAATAACCATCAACAGCTAGACTAAGGAACTAAGAGTAGAATCATCTTCAAGTACTAATCCCCAAAATGATCTGTCTTAAAAGAGTATTGATAGTGACTTGTAACTTTTCTGGTGGACTTATGTTCATTCAATTTGTTTGGTATTGATCTTAGAAAATTTCCCATAAAGAAGTTGATTGAGCCCGGCCAGTGTGGCTCAGTGGTTGAATGACAACCCAGGAACCAAGAGATTACCAGTTCAATTCCCAGTCAGGGTACATGCCCGGGTTGCAGGCTTGATCCCCAGTGGGGCATGCCAGAAGCAGTCTGTCAATGATTCTCGCTCACATTGATGTTTCTATCCCTCTCCCTCTCTGAAATTAATAAACACATTTTTTTTAAAAAAATTGACTTCCTAAATTTTCTTATGTGTTTTCTTTAAATGAAAAGCCTTATTCCAGAAGAACCATTGACAATAAAAATATATTGAAACTGCGTAGTTGATCATTTTGGTACATTAAAATGTCTGTTACTTAACGTCCATTTCAGCGTAGGAACAATTTAAAGAATAAACTTATTTTTTTAGTCAAGCTATCACTTTAGTTTGTCACTAAAATCCATCAATGAACATTGGAATCCTGCCTTCAGGAAATTACATTCTATCCATCCACATTACTTACTGATTATCTAAACACACTATTTGCTTTGTTCTAAATATAATAAACTTGTTTTTCAAGGAAAAAAGATGTTCCATAAAGTCCAGTTACATTATCTGTATAAGCCCTTTTGTTATTTCAAAATGGAAAGCAAGAGCTTAAGATCATAAAGTGGTATCAGAGCAGCGCTTTAATACTATTGGGTGATGGTATTAAGCTGCTTTTTAAAGTTTCTCTGAAAGAACTATTTTGGACTTTGTTGTGGCTCTGAGCTCTGCTTGTGTGTCACATGGGATAAGCAGATAAAAAATTGTAAGTGAACTAAAAGCAACGGTATCTGGAACGGGAATAAATGCCACATACCCTTGTTTTTTTTGCTAAATGTTGTTTTTTTAATTAGTGTCTTTTATCCATGAAGAGGGTGCCAAAATCTGTTTTATTTTTTTAACAGTTTGATTGAGATAATTCACATACCATATAACTCACCCATTTAAATAGTGTTGTGCAACCATCACCATAATCCATTTTAGATTAATTTTATTCAAAAAAAGAAATGCTACACCCATTAGGATCTTGGGTCTAGATTTGCTAGAAATAGTGGTGTTTAATAATGACAAGCCTACAGTTTTAGTCCAATGAGAATTATGAGTTAGTAACAAGGTAAATTTAAAATACATAGCAGTAAACCAGGTTATATGCAGTGTAGGTAAGAGACTGTACTGCCTTGGCTTGCAGGAGGAAGCTAAATGATCTTTATAAGTCAGAAAGGAAAATGAGATAGGAAGGTTTTGAATATTGGGGTGGGTAACACCAGCTGACCTTGAATAATGTCATTTATGAAAATGGCCCACAATGGTGATGTGAATATATAAATGTAACTCTATCCAGTTTTTAAACTTTAAAATTGCAGCTTGCTATTTGAGATCTTGATAGTGAAATAAATAACTTACTGGGTTCCGTTTGGCCCTAAATCCTATAATTATGTACTTCCTGGGTACCATCAAATTTTTTAAAAGTACATAATGAAAACAGTGCTTTAAACAGCTTCGCTGTTCACATGTCATGAGAATAGATGATCAGCCAAGAAACTTATCTATTTGTTTCAAAGCTGTTAACTTTTATATAAGAATTCTATACTTATTCTAGGTTGTGTCCTAGTAATTTATTCATATGTATTAAAATTTTAAACACATGTCTGACAAACAGGTGATATAAGTCAAGAGTCATTAGAAGGTCAGAATGAGCTTCTTTTTATCACCATTGGAAATCCCTGGCCTAGAGGAAACAGATGGATTTGGTTACATTATCTTGCTCTGCCAAATAAACAGTTGAGGAAAATGTTAAATATCCTTTTGCTATGTGTCTATGCCTCGGGTAGGAACGGTGCTTGATGTTAACCGTGCTAGTCTCTTCAACTGCTTTATACTTAATGACAGAAACTTGAGCCTGGCCAGCATGGCTCAGTGGTTGAGCATCGACCTATGAACCAGGAGGTTACGGTTCAATTCTGGGTCAGGGCACATACCTGGGTTGCAAGCTCAATCCCCAGCGGGGGCTGCAGAAGGCAGCCGATCAATGACTCTCATGATTGATGTTTCTATCTCTCCCTCTCCCTCTCTGAAATCAATAAAAAGATATTAAAGATAGAAGCTTGAAAACTTTTAAAATACATAATATGAAAATTATTTGATTTCTTATTGGGTGACTTAGTTTATTCTTTCAGGAAACATTTACTGGGTGTAATTGTGTGTAAGACGCTGTGCTGGGCAGGGGAAGGGGCTTGGGTTCCTTAGGGAAATCTTCAGAGACCAGGTGTTATTGAACTAAAGGGTTCCATTGGCCTGCATGCTTCAAAGCCCAATCATACGCAAACAGTAATTTGCAGCCAAGAAAGGGTTTATTATTTGAGAAAATGGCACCAAAGCCTGGAGTCACAGGTAAGCTAGTGCACAAAGGCCTGGCCCCCCGATGGTTTCCAGGGGATGTGGTATACAGGGAGAAAATCATGAATCATGGTGGCTGAAGGAATTGGGGTCACGGGCTCTACTGATGAGTCAGGGCCCGGGTAGGAGCCACTGAAGTATGTTAAGCAGAGCTGGTGTGCTAAGACCAGTTTTAGGCAGATTCCTCTCCCTGTACTGTGGAAATCATTTGAAAGGCAAGCATAGAATCAGAGAAAAGAGTTGAGAAGCAATGGAAGCAATCATGGCAAGAAACGATGGTACCCCAAGTAGGTAAGTGACAACCCCAAACGATGGCACCCCAAGTAGGGGTTAGAGAGCAGGAGGCTTCTAAAGGGCAGTGTTGGCAGGATCGGTGAGAGTGAGGACATGTCCATGAGCATCAGCTCCAGCAGGGCCAGGACCACTTAGACCTCATTTACCATTCCATCCAGGGGCCTGCCTAGCACAGTTTCTGGTACATGTTGACACTCAGTAAATATTCATGATCTAAAGAAAAGAGAAGAACCAAGAATGAGGCTTGGAAGTCTGACCAAGTTACCTGAGGAATGATGAGTTGTGTCTGAGCAGTAGCACAGGGGTGAGGGGAAACCCATGAGTAGCTTGGACTGGTTGGGTGGTAGATACCTGGTACTCATTCACATGAAGTCACTCAGTGAACAGTTGGATCTCCTGGGCTGCAAAATCTTGGCTAGAATAGGTTTGAGTGTCACCAGTATAAAGATGGTACCTTGAGTCAGAGGGAGAATAATATTTCCTTAGAATATATTCATAGGTGAGAGGAGATAATAGGACAGAGCCTCTCAGCATCTCCCAAATTAAAGGTCAGAGGTCATGTAGTTTAGTAAGTAGAAACGGCCAGAGAGAAAAGGGGAAAGCAGGTGTCACACAAGACAGCAGAGAGGAATGTTGCCAATAGAGCATGAAGATCAGTTCTGGAAAATGCCTGTGTATTTAGAGCAATGAGATTGTTGGTGACAATCTTCTGGGGAGTTTTAGAATACACAGGGAAATTAGAGATTGTGAATCATTTTATTGTGTCAAGGAGACTGATGGAGTGAGCTACCGTCCTTTCCTCCTTCTTAGTCCTCCCCTTTAATTTTAATGCATCCCTGAACTTGCACCCACTGCTAAATTGTCACCTTCTTATCAAAGTTCCAATGACTAGTTGGCAGTGGGAAGGTTTTTCCACTTGGTCACATTTGTAATCAGTGCACTGCCAGTGAGCTGACAGGGACCTGTTTGTGCGCATTCAAAATGTGGCTCCTGTGAAAACGGTCCTCCCAGTACTTGGCTTTCCCTGCTTTATGATCACATCCACAGTTCCTGTGTGTCTTGTTTGTCTTCCCTAAAATAAAGATACACACACACACAGATCTAGAAAAGGATAATAAATTTTATAACTAAGAATTATGCTGCTGTCATATTCCTGGTGATTGATTGACATTTGGATTGTGTATGTTTCCACATTTTCTTGGCTAAGGATAGTGTCAGCCTTGCTTATTTTCTGAATACAGCTCCCCACCTCCTTTCTTCCCTCGAGCCATCAATTCTCTTTTTATTACAGCTCCATAATATTTATTACTTTTTCTCTATCATCAACCAGCCCTGTTTCGTGCTTCTACTTAAACAGCATGGAATGAGTCCCTCTCTCTCTCTCCCTCTCTTATCTTTCCTATCTTGTATTTCATGATTTTCTCTTCATAATATCTCTTGGAAGCAACCAATCATTTGGCAAATTGCACAGGAATATTAAGGGCAGGATATTTTGTGGTAGAGTGTACTGTGTTCAAACAAAATGTTTCTCATTGTATACCCCCCGCTTTGTCAGCAAAACATTCATTCAAAAAAAAGCACTCTCCTGAGCACCTTCTGGGCAGTGGGCACCGTGTATGTGCTATAGATTCCAATAGCAAATGGGGGCCTTAGAAGCTATTCAATAAGTCTGTGAATGAATGCGAAACCTCAGGCAACCACTAATACTGATAGTTTTGGGGAAGCATATGAGATGAGATTAGACATCACACCTGGAAAACCCTAGAGATAACGTCATGGCAGCATTCCACAGAGGGTGGTGGTCCCTGCCATAGCAGCCCAGATAGAAGCAGACTAAGTGATGGATAGCAGGACTTGAGTAGCTTTTAGAGAAAGTGGATAAAATACCTTCACTCCCAAGCATGGCTCTTTGATGATGAAAAACCTTTTGGTTTGGAATGGCCACCAAAGAAAGGGGAATTTTCCATCTCCAATGAAACATGATGAAATTATCCAAGTGAGCTGGGAGTACTAACACCATTTTGTGATGATTGGAGGGGTCAAACGTGAGCTCTGTAAAAAGACTGTTGATATCATCATCATAGAATATTATAATTAATTTAGAAATTTTCGAGAAGAGATATTGCTGATACAGCATGTGTAGTAATGGAAAATTTTGGCTTAGTTTCCAGAGACTATAATTTAGGCCTAGTTCTGCCACTAATTTTGTGACCTTGATCAAATTAATTCACTTCCCTGAATTACTGAAAGAGGTCTGTTTCCTCCCCTAGAATGAGAGAGCTGATTGATCTCTAGGTCATGCCTGTATAATTCTCTGACTCTGTAAGCTCAGTTGCTTTTTCCCCCTGAGAGTTTCATGCCTTTGCAAGACTTGGACAGGATGGTTTGGGTCAATCTACTTATCACAATGGCTATGTTCTATAATATTAAAATATGTTATATGAGAAAATGTTTAAACCACTTTATTTTGTTTATTATTTTACTAGAGGCCCAGTGCATGAATTTGTGTAGGGGGGGAGGGGCGTGGGGAGTCCCTCAGCCCGACCTACACCCTCTCACAATCTGGGACCTTTCAGACATCCCTCTCGCTCCATGTGGCTTCTTTTTTAAAAAAAAAATATTTTATTGATTTCTTTTACAGAGAGGAAGGGAGAGGGATAGAGAGTTAGAAACATCGATGAGAGGGAAACATCGATTAGCTGCCTCCTGTACACTACCCACTGGAGATGTGCCCGCAACCAAAGTACATGCCCTTGACCGGAATTGAACCCGGGACCCCTCAGTCTGCAGGCCGATGCTCTACCCACTGAGCAAAACCGGTCAGGGCCAACCAGGAATGTTTCATACGCAGTCTCCAAACACTTGAACTGGGAAACCTAAAAGTAGAGTGCTCAGATTTCAGGCATCAGGTGCTATTTGCAGGATTTCTATCCCAATTAAACTCTAATTCTGAGCTCTCAACAGTCTGGACAAGCTGCCCTTCACTACCTCCCAAGTTTCTTATTCGTCACTATCCCATTATCTTCCGCTTCAAAGCAAGGTAACAAACGAAACCTTTAATTCTAATCTTCCTCGCAGCAAAGGATCAGCAAACCTCAACTGAAACAATTTCCCGCCAGAAGTCACCTCCAAATAGTGAGAGGCTGAGGACTAGAGGGCTGGCTATGCACATGCGCAATAACAGGCTCACCTTGCAGCGGTGAGCGCCCAGGCATCCTCCACCGTCCCACAATCCTCTAGGCTCCCAGGCATCCTTCACCATCCCACAATCCTCTAGGCGCCCAGGCGTCCTCCACCATCCCACAATCCTCTAGGCTCCCAGGCATCTCCACCATCCCACAATCCTCTGGTCGCACACTTCCGGTTTTTCTAGCTCCTCAAGTGGTATTTCCTTCAGTCCCCTTGCAGCGAGCAGGGCCTCTAGTTGGAGAGGATTTTTCTGTTCTTTGAGTTGATAGCTGTTTACTATTTGGAATCAGTGAAGTTTTGGGAGCACAGCCGCTGCCATGAACATGCCAGTCCCAAGCGCACTCTTGAAACCACCGCCCATTCAGTCCACAGCTGGCGCCCTCCTGGTTCGCAGTGAGAAAGGTACTGTGCTGAGTCGTTTTCCAATCAGATCTTCCTCTTCCTTCCCCAGCACACTCCACACCTACTCCGGGCCCACCACCCCAACCCGCAGACCCTTAAGACCTTTCCCCCTGTTTCTTCGATTTTCCCCCATCAAACACACCCTATCGCATTGCCTAGGGGCACCCCTAACCGCTCCCTGGGGGGCGGGGCCAGCCTGGGTGAGGGGCCATGGTGTTCTGGTCTCTGGTTGTTCTGGTCGTTATGGCGTTCTGGTCGCTGGCTTTTTATACATTTTCTTGGCTATAAACATTCTCAAGGTAGAGTCAGCAGCTGGGAGCAGAACAAATCCGCAGGTGATTCACTTTGGTAAGGTGCTGATGCAAATAATTGGTAGGACCTATATGTTACATCAGTTGCCAAGTAATGCCTTACAGCTCAGAACTGCGGGTCCCAGAGTCAGCCTCGTGACACCCTACAGTAGGAAGGCTTTGGCAGATCTGTGGAACCTCTTTGGTGATTCCATTGGTTGATCATACACTTCAGGATTTGCTCCTCCCCTGCACTTAGAATAAATTGGTAGTCCAAGAGGCATGAACAAAGAGGTGAAGGTGGCTTTGAGGAGACTTCGAAGTGAAACATAGAGAAGCTGAGTAACCCTGAGTAAAGACTGCCGTTTCCTGCTCAAAGGAGAGAACTTTTGCATCCTATTCCCTTCCCTGTACTCAGCATTCCCTCCATAGGCTTATGAATGCCAGGTTCCCAGATGGAAGATTAATTCCCCACTGGGCAAAGCAATGGGAGCACAGGAAGAAAAGCTGTTCTGCTTGTGGGGAAAAAAAAGAATAACTTTTCAAAGTTCCATTCTCTTTTCTTTTTCTGGATTATTCTCTGCAGACAGCTCTTCAGCCACAAGGAAGATAGATACAGACTGCCAGGATACAAACCGCACTGTTAATCATTCATCCACGTTTGCAACTTCTTTCCTCCCATCACAACAGCCAAATGTTCAAAAGATACTAAGCATGTCCCTCTGTTTATCCCTAAAGGGGTCCATGGAGACATCTTTTTATCACTTCCTGGTTTGGTGAGAGGATGTTGTTAACCAAGTGCCATTTTACTGGTCAGATTACAGTGTCAAGACTAACAGGGCAGCTGCTTTGCTTCACCGATAAAAGAATGAAAGACCTTGCTTGTAAATAGCTTTGTTTGCGTTAGCCACCTCTTAAATCAGTCCTGCTACCCTCGCATTCCCCAACTGCTACTTCAAAAGCTCTGCTCCATTCCTAGGCTGGGAGTCACCCTGGTGACTAAGCTTGATCATTAGTTCCTGGAGGTTTCTATTGGGGCAGTTGGTGGGGCAAGGTGACTTTTGTGGACTGCTGTGTTTGCTGGTTCCTGGTAATGTTGGAGGGGGTGTCTGTGTAGAGTAGGATGGGGGAGGAATACTCCCTCGCTGGGATCTGAGCAATGGGGTGCTACTGAATTTCCCCACCACTTTACGTGACGCCTACCGTAGTCATCTTAAAGATAAGGTGATTTATTCCCGGCCAATGCCAAGACTCTGGAGAGAGCGGTCTCTTGGCCTTTCTGAAGTTCTGGGGCGCACCTTGAAATGCTGCTAACAATGGATAGTTACCTACTCCATCTTCTTCAAAACAGTCCTCTAACAACATTGCAACAGCTTCTGAAAAGGAGGTTGGATAATAGAGGAGAAAAGAATTTAGTGCCTAAGTGAATCAAAAAAGAAGGAGGCAGGGGAGGAAGGCATGGAGATCAGGCAGGAGGAGGAGGAGCAGGGGAAGGTAACCAGATGATGGAATGAGGTCATTTTTTGAAACAAAGCATTTGCCTTTATCTCTTCTGGAGGCATCCAGAAACTTCCCTCTGCAGAATGGTTGCTTCACTCACAGGGCTTTTTAACTCTTCATGGGTGTTTTTCTGAGATGATAGCTTACTAAGTGGTTGAGAATAGCTAACACCGCTCTTGATTTTAGGTTTCTCAGAGCACAACCTGTGAGCCTCTCTCATAATCACTTAGGGCCCTAGTTAAAAAAGACGGATTCCTGGACCTACAACAGTATCTTCAGGGATAGGGCCTGGGGGATTGCAATCTGTAAGGTTTTTCACTTTTGTGTTTCAGGAGGAGGATCCCAGATGGCTTTTAATACGAGCAAAAATTTGTGCATCACTACTTGAATTCATGGGCTCTGTTTTTTTCCGTTAAGATAAAATTGAACAGTTTTTTTAGCACTTGGATCATCAGCCAACAATGTGGGTGTTGCTTAGCTCCAAGCATCCTGCAACGTTAAAGAAATATGTGTGTACAAATATTGAAAGAGAAAACAGTTGCTGCATGGCTACAATGCACAGTCAGATATCAGAAAAGATACCAACATCCTAGGTCATGAAACAAAAAGAATTCGGACCTAGCAGGCGTGGCTCAGTGGTTGAGCATTGACCTATGAGCCAAAAGGTGAGGGTTGGATTCCGGGTCAGGGCATATGCCTGGGTTGCGGGCTTGATCCCCAGTGTGGGGGTGTGCAGGAGGCAGCCGATCAATGATTCTTTCTCATTATTGATGTTTCTCTCTCTCTCTCTCTCTCTCTCTCACTCTCTCTCTCTCTCTCCCTTTCCCTTCTTCTCTGAAATCAATTAAAAATATATATATTTTAAAAAATTGGGAAGCTCATCTGCTGGTGGCTTAAGAGTATACGTATGTATAAGGGAATGATGGCACATCTGGAAGCACAGTTTGAATGGGGAAGTGGCTTTATCGGGGATCCCTTCGCAGACTGCGCTGCGGGTGAACTTCCAGCGCAAGCTGCCTTCTGTCCACCCTGGAAGCCCGCCTCTGCCTCCTGAAGGGCGCAGGCGGGTTCCCCACTGTGGGCCAGGGAATGCGCTGACTTTTAGCGGTACCATCATCTGGGGCTGAAAAACACTGAGATCTCATGCCTCACCACTCTCACAGAGTTCAACTCTCTCTTCTGCCATTTATCCTTATTAGCTTGGCATTCCGCTTCTGGGAAAACGTAGCATGATGTACACACTCAGAGATGTCAAGCCTGGATCATTTACAAAAGTTCAGGACTAATTCTGGCTCGGATGCCGGGGATGGCATTCATATT
>NW_006383012.1:4904741-4907113 GCF_000327345.1 Myotis davidii | reverse complement strand
TCCCTAGTCTCTGACTGAGTTTCCAGTTCTGCTCTGGATTTATTTTATTTTAGGACTAAATCCATGCACTTTGGCTAATTTGCCTGTTAGCTTTAGATGGTCATTCTGTATCTGAGACCCATTATTGGGGGTAAGTTAGCCCCCAGATTGGAGAGGAATAGTCATCTCTGACCCTCAAGAACACAGCCATGGTAGCTGTTCTGCCAACGTGCCGGGGTGTGTACGCCAACACACACCTGCTGGGTCTGCATTAGGGGGTGTGAATGACGATCCTAATTGTTTTATTGTCTTTGCTACCCCCTGAGCTTTCTTGTCATGGAGCAGTTAACATAGCTGAAATTATTATTTAACTTTGTAAACTTCACATGCCAGATGCCTGAAATCACTACATTACACAAGGGTTGCTAACAAAACTGTCAGTCTTGGCAATATTAATCATATGTAGATTTGACTCCAGTAAAAGACATGTGCTTCCTATGGGCCTTAGAATGAGGAAATAGCAAGGGAACTTCACTTAGAGCAGGTTGGAGCTTCTCTGTGATGAAAGGAACATGTGTAGCGATTCTGCAGTCTAAAAGCCAAGATTGAATTCCATAACATTCTTAACACACTGTTTTGTTCTGACTCCAAATTCCAACAGTACAAACGAAAGCCAAGCCTTTCTTGGATTAAAATAAAAGATGGGCAGTAATCCCCCGTTGCTTCTCTAATGCTTTATTATTTACAAATTTCTGTCCCACTCAGCTCACCAGCCCAAGTCCAGACCACTATGTGCAGATGTTCGAAAGCCCTTACTCAGAGCTCTGGTGAAACAGTTTGTTCTCATGTAAGAACCCGGTCTGGACAAGCTGGGAAAGTTCCTGGAGGCAGGTGGGGGTAGAAGAAGCCTCTACTTTCTGTCCATGTCTTCAAATCCCCCCAAATGCCACTACTTCTGCTGTCATGTGTTCTACTCAGATGTGTAACCTTGGTGTCCTTATAGCACAGGGGACCTGCTAGGAACTGCGGGAAGTAGAATAACTCCATACCTTTCACTCCTTCTCAGTGGCAGCCTTTCATAGGTCTTCTGTGAGCTAGTGAATGCTTCTTACTAATTCATTCAGTGAATCTGGAGGTTAGGAGTCCTAGGTTCAAGTTCTTGTTTTGCCCTTAACGGAGTTACCTTGGGTGTGTCTTTCAGCCTCATTCTGTAGAGGAGAATGTTAGATCAGATGGTCTTCCAATTCCAGCACTCCATGTCTTCTAGAGAAGGGTTGAGTGTCTTCTCCAAAAGAGACATGCACGGGTGGGGAAAAAGTAGGTTTATAGTTGTAAGACACATAAATAATAGAACAATCTACACTAATAAATGAGAAACATGCAGATTGGTGTCACTCCGCTACACCCACCAGCCAATCAGGGTGATGATGCAAATTACCCCAACAAAGATGGTAGTTAATTTGCATATGCAGGCACAGAGCGAAGACTGAAGACTCCCGCCGAGTAAAGACTGAAGACTGAAGAGGCTTGGCTTCTCTGCTGCAGCTGGACCAAAGGCCTGAGTTCTGGTGCTGGAGGAAAACCGGTGCCGGCAGCCAGGGAAAGGGAAAGCCTATTGCACGAATCTCTTCATGCAATGGGCCTCTAGTCTATATAATAAAAACTGAGTGGTTATAACCGTAATGACTAAAGACCAGTCAGGAGGCTCTGTGCATGGCGAGGGGTGCTTGGGTGTGCGGGGCTGCGCGATTTCGCGTGCTGGGCTTCTAGTCAGTAAATAATACAAGAAAAAACTTTGCTTTGTGTACTCACCGCTGTAAACCTATCTTTGCCCACCCCTGTACAGGAGACTATGAGGAGGGCCAGGTCCTGGGCCAGCCCTTCAGTCACTACAGTAAAGATGGGGAGTGGAGACATAGAAATCAGAGCTTTTCAGCCCAGCTGGCCTGGCTCAGCATCAGCCTATGAACCAAGAAGTCATAGTGGTTGAGCCTCAACCTATGAACCAGGAAGTCATAGTTCTATTCCCAGTCAGTGCACATGCCTGGTTGTGGGCTAGGTCCCCAGTGTAAGGTGTCCAGCAGGCAGCCAATCAATGACTCTCTCTCTCATCACTGATGTTTCTATCTCTCCCTCTCCCTTCCTTCCTATCTGAAATCAATAAAAATATATTTTAAGAAAAGAAATAAAGGAACAAGAGCTTTGAGTCTAAGGCTATGTGTTAAATGTCCCAGCTGCTGACTGCTCAGGCTCTCCATTTTGATGGCAAAGCTTGAAAATAATACTCAATGTAGTTTGTAAACAAATCTGTTAGTTCTTGGAAGGCCAAATATCATCAGCAGTCTTTTGCAATTTGTTGGAGGAGGGACACTCCATAAATTGTAGATATTTTT
>NW_006383012.1:4872308-4904725 GCF_000327345.1 Myotis davidii | reverse complement strand
GAATATTCCTAACCAAGCTTGATAATGAGTCAGGGTCTTCATTAGACCACGGACCTCAGTATAGGGCTCTGTCCATGGGAGACGCTTATGAAATCAAGGGATTTACTTGAAATTTCAATATATCTGAGAGCCAACTTTTTTTTTGTGCAGTTAAAACATTTTTATTTTTGTTATTTATTTTTCATTAAATTTATTGGGGGTGACATTGGTTAATAAAATCATATGGTTTCGACTGTACAATTCTATAATACATCATCCATATATTGTACTAGAGATTCATGCAATAGGCCTTCCCTTCCCTTGGCTGGTGGCACAAGTTTGCCTCTGGCACCCGGGACCTAGGCCTTCACTCTGGCTGGGCTCTGGCCGGAGCCGGCCCCGGAGCTGTCAGGCTTCACTGCTCCGGCCCTGGAACCATCCAGCTTCGCTGCTCCAGCCCCGGGGCCATCAGGCTTCGCTCCGCAAATTAACCATCATCTTTGTTGGGTTAATTTGCATGCTCTCCTGATTGTCTGGTTAGCGTAGCGAAGGTATGGTCAATTTACATGTTTGTCTTATTAGGTAATAAGACCATCATCTTTGTTGGGTTAATTTGCATGCTCTCCTGATTGTCTGGTTAGCGTAGCGAAGGTATGGTCAATTTACATGTTTGTCTATTATTAGGTAAGATTGTGCATTCATCACCCCAAGTCAAGTCTTCTTTCGTCACCACTTTACCCTTTTCTACCTCCCCCAACCCCCCTTTCTCTCTGGTAATCACCATACTGTTGTTTGTGTCTACGAATTTGTTTCTGCTTAATGCCTTTACCTTTTTCACACAGTCCTTAACCCCCTTCTCTCTGACAGCTGTTCATCTGTTCTCTGTATCTATGAGTCTGTTTCTATCTTTGTTTGGTTGTTTATTTTGTTCATTAGATTCCACATATAAGTGAAATCATATGTTATTTGTCTTTCTCTGACTAGTTTATTTCACTTAGCATAATACTCTCCAGGTCCATCCATGCTGTCACAAAAGGTAAGATTGCCTTCTTTTTTTACAGCCAAGTAGTATTCCATTGTGTAAATGTACCACAGCTTTTTCATTCACTCAGGTCTCTTTAGGTATATTCCCAGAAATGGAATCACTGACTCATACAGTAGTTCCATTTTTTATTTTTTGAGGAAATACCATATTTTCCATACTGGCTGCAACAGTCTGCATTCCCACCAACAGTACACAAGAATTCCCTTTTCTCCACATCCTCACCAACACTTGTTGTTAGTCGATTTATTGATGATCACCATCCTGACAGGTTCAAGGTGATATCTCCCTGTGGTTTTCATTGGCATCTCTCCGTTGATTAGTGCCATTGAGCATCTTTTCATATGTCTATTGGCTTCTGTATGTCCTCTTTGGAGAAGTGTCCAATTTAAAATTGGTGTGTGTGTGTGTGTGTGTGTGTGTGTGTGTGTGTGTGTGTGTTGAGTTTGATATGTCCTTCATAAATTTTGGATATTAACACCTTATCAAATGTATCATTGGTGAATATGTTCTCCCATTCAGTGGGCTGTCTTTTTATTTCGTTGATGGTTTCCTTTGTTGTGCAAAACCTTTTTAGTTTGATGTAGTCCCACTTGTTTAGTTTTGTAAAAATATTTTATCTGCCTTAAATTTTTTTTTGTATTTATTTTTTTTATTTTTTGATTGTCCTATATTTTAGTTGTAATTCCAGTGTGGTCCTGAGAGAGGTAAGTGTAGCTTCTACCTACTCTTTCACACAAGCCAACGTTAAAGAAATTAATTAACACTTACACAGTGGAAAATTTTAGAAGTGATTTGTATTTCTGTTGCTTTTCTATATGACCCCATTTTACAAATGAGGAAACTGAGGATTAAGAGATGAACTTGCTCAAATTACATTGTCATGGCATCAGATACCCCACCTTAGATTTTAAATTCCATAATTCTTTCCACAGCTCTGAAGGTTTAGAACATAGACATAAATATAGACAGGTATAGATATTTCTCCCAAGAAATTTTGTATTTTTTGGAGGCAAAGTAATCCTTGAAAAAGAACAATTTCTCATTCAGTGGGATTTTCCCCCTTCCCATCTCCTTTCCTATGTCCCAGGCTTTCAAACACCTGCCTTGGTTGCATATATTGAGCTTCCCAAATATTAGACCCAAGTAGAAGCTTCAGAAAAAAGCAAAAAAACATGACCTTGAGAATAATTTTAAGACATCTTGCAATCTTTAAAGGTTCCTTTTGGTACCCAGTGTGCATTGGCCAGGCTTCTTAAGCAGGGCTGACATCTGGCCTGGTGTTTACTTCCCTCTACTGCTACCTGCTGGTAGTAGATCTGCAATGGCAACTCCCACTACATAGACCACATGATCATTCATGTTTCCAGGGTCAGACTCTGTAAGGAGTCAGTGATTCTCAGCTCCAATGACTGCCTATTGCAATCATGTCGGACATTTTTAAAGAATTGTTTCCCAAGCCCCACTCCTAGAGATTCTGATTCCGTTTGGTCTGGTGAGGGGCCATGGCACTGATACTTTTTGAAAAGCTCACCAGAAAATTCTAAGGTGTAGCCAGTGTTGAGAACCACTGACTTAATCAGTCACAGCTCACTAGTACAGGTAATCATAAAGTTCATGTAACCATGAAAAATATGCATTCAATTTTTTAATATCTACATCAGGTACTCCAATTTATTTCATACCCTTAATACAATCTATTTCAACTCTGAGATTTTTATGGATTAGAAGAAGTTAGAATCAATCATTTTCTCTGTAAACTTTTAGAATTTTCATCCTGACCAAACAGGAATACTGGCTAAAATAAGTCAGCTTTCAGTATTTTATCACATTTTATATTATAAACTATGATATAAGTAAGTGCTAAAAGTTATTATAAAAACATATAATTCAGAAAGAGAAAACATATTAATATGTACTTGATATTAGTGTTCCTGTAAACGTAGCATTCCTTTACCACATGAGTACATGTTAGACTAAGAATCAGAGGCTTTCTTAATATTTTAAGTAGGCAGAATAAAAAATCAATTTATTTGAGATTTAATTTTGTCTAGTCATGAAGAAAACAGAAAATTTTCAGGAGAGAATATAAGTGCCAAGCCAATGTGGCTCAGTGGTTGAGCATTGACCTATCAACCAGGAGGTCACAGTTTGATTCCGGGTCAGGACACATGCCCGGGTTGTGGGCTCAATCCCCAATGGGGGGGCATGAAGGACGCAGCCAATCAATGATATTCTCTCATCATTGATGTTTCTATTTCTCTCTCTCCCTCTCCCTTCCTCTCTGAAGTCAATAAAAATATATTTTTTAAAAAGAAAATATAATAAGCTTTAAACACACACACACACACACACACCATGTATAGACTCTGTCTATTTTCACAAATTATAAATGGTGGGAAAAGTGTTTGAATTTCTTAGAAGTGAATTTGACCAATGATGCAAAGAACATGTTTTAGATTAAGTAAATGTTTATCCTGGGTTTCCAGGAGACATTCTGTAGGCCTGCAGGTCAGGAGGTACCCCCACCCACTAGCCAACCCCAATCTTCAGTAGCCCCAAGTACAATGCAGCCTGCTCACTCTATGGCTCCTCATTATTGTCGGGTTGTTTTGTATTTTGTTGGACAGAATGTCAGAATTTAAATTATATACAATATTGGGACATTCACAGGACTGTAATCTATATAGGCCTGTAGGTCACAGGACTCCTTTGGCAGGTGAGGCGGGAAGTTTAAGGACCTTGTCCGAGGTCCCGGGAGGCAGGTGGCTGGTCCCAGGCCTCTGTGGAAAGTTCCCAGAGTGCTCACCAGGTTCTGACAGCGCACTGAGTATCCAACTTTGTTCATTTAACAACACTGTGTGCCCGCACCTAAATAAATCAGTGGTTCTCAACTAGGTCACATCCTGGGAACTGAAAAAATACCCACCCCTGGCAAAGGGCCCGGCCCCCGAGATTCTGGTTTAATTGGTTGGGGTGCAGCCTGGGCGTTAGCATGTGTTCAAGCTTCCCAGGGGACTCCAGTGCACCTGGGATTGCAAACTGCTACCCTAAATACTTAGGATGGTCTTTTTTTCCCTTAAATATATTCTTATTGAATTCAGAGAGGAAGGGAGAGGGAGAAAGAGAGAGATAGAAACATCAATGATGAGAGAGCATCATTGACTAGCTGCCTCTTGCATGCCCCATACTGGGGATCGAACCTGAAACCCGGGCATGTGCCCTGACCAAGAACTGAACCATGAACTCCTGGTTCATAGGTCAATGCTCAACCACTGAGCCATGCCGGCCGGACTGTCAGAATTTTTTATCATTGACTGTACCTGTGAGGCTTTGATCCTGTGACTTGCTAGACTTCCTGGTAGCAGGTATGGCATTTTCTCCTTCACTGTGTGAACTTTCTGGAAAAATAAAAAAAGAAACCAAAATCAAACCAACCAACAACAACCCTACCTGTTATCTTTTGGCTTTTAGGCCTTTTTTTTTAGTTTTTAAAAATCTAAGAACACACTAAACATTCCCTGTCTTGTTAAGGTGTGTTTTTCTAGTCTCATGGAGGAAAATGGCCACTATTAGCTTCAATGGCAATTTATGTTGGGAAAACATTTCATATAATGGACTATATAACCCATTCCTTAACAAGATGTATCTGAAGTTTTCACTGAACTAAAAAGATTTCCAATAATTATAGCTCGTATAAAAAATAACCCAAGGAAATGTGAAAAAGAAGCAGGGTAAATTCAGTTGTTTTTAGTCTGATTGCCTCATTTCAACCTGGTTTAAGTTCTGAAAATATTGTGCAATTATTTATTTTCATGGCTGAAGGAATGAGTTACAAAACTCGGGAGATGTGATCTTGAAATAATTTGAAAACAATCCTCCAGCCCAGTCTCTCACCTTTGTTTTATTAAGAGGCTTAGATTACAGTCCTGTGAATGTCCCAATATTGTCCTTTTGGATTTAGCCAAGATTCCAGTTCTGATCATTCAGAACAGATCTAGGGGAGGTCATGTGATTTTAAAAGTTCTGTTAAAATCATTTTGTACATGAAAGGAACTAATGTTAGTGCTTTTTGGTACTGAAAACTAGACAGCCAGTTCCAAATTCCTGAGATTAGTGTCAATATCAAACAAAATGCTAACATGAAGATGAATTGTTCCACCCGATTCTATTTAAAAGTAAATGGGATTGCACACAGGGATCCAGTCTATTTGATTTAAACCTTATCAAATTGTTTGGGAGGGAAAGCTCATGATGGAGGCTTTAAATGGAGAAGGGGGTGGGGAACCAGAGAAGTTGTCACCTATCTAAGGTTGCACAGTGAGTCGGTGGTGAAGGTCAGACTAAATCCAGATGTTGTGCTGTTCACCAGCACCCCACTGTCTTGGGATCCTCACGTTGAATTCATTGGCAACGTTACCCTCTTTTTTAGTTCTTTTAATAAATGCAGACCTCTTCAAGTTTTTAACCAATTTCTTGCTTTTTGTAAATGGTACACGTTCTCACCTGCATGTCAAATTCCAGCGCTCTTTGTATCCAAAAGTTGTTGCTAGGAAGTGTCTGATCCATGCCAACTACCTTGCAGAAATGCAGCAAAATTATGAAGTGAAAAATACTTGAGGTCTTGAAAGGGTACACATGTGGCATATGTCTCAGGACAAACACAAGTTATTCGAGAGATATTTGTTGGAAGGAGAAAGTCAAGATTATGCCGATAGCAGAAACCATAAGCCAGCAAGACCCAAGATCTTAGGGAGAACAGAAAATTCATGAAACTGTTTTGATATTGTCAGCATGGTGAGTATATTTAAAAATTTTAAATGAGTAATTTAAAGTATATGTATTTATTAATACACTAGAGGCCCGTAGCACGAAGAAATTCGTGCAATAGGCCTTCCCTTCCCCTGGCTGCTGGCACCGGTTTTCCTCCGGCACCCAGGACCCAGTTCTTCGCTGCTCCAGCCGGAGCCTTCAGTCTTCACTGCTCCAGCCAGAGCCTTCAGTCTTCGCTCTGCCACTTCACGCCTACATATGCAAATTAACCGCCATCTTTGTTGGGTTAATTTTCATACTCCTGATTGGCTGGTGGGCATAGCAGAGGGACGGTCAATTTACATGTTTATCTATTATTAGGTAAAAATAGTTATACTTATTTTTAGTGCACTTAACAAATACTCTTATTTTTTTTAAAACAAGGGCATAATTAATTAAATAACAACCAAGATGCCTATTATTTAGAAAGTTCATTTTCAATTCAGATGTTGGTCAATAAAAATTCTTTCTAAAATAATATTGACAGAAAATATCTAATCTCTATAAATTTTGTATGGAAAACACATCTATTACAGTACTATAATTGCTATGCTTTTACCAAAATGTAAGCTCCATAAATGTAAACCACAATTTTTACTTATTTTGTCTAATGATATACCTCTGGTGCCTTGAATGGTACCTGGGATGTAATAGGTGCTAGAAATATATTTGTTGAACCAATGACTTTTTTGAAAAAAAATAGCCCTAACCAATTTGGCTCAGTGGATAGAGCATCAGCCTGTGGACTGAAGGGTCCTGGGTTTGATTCTGGTCACGGGCACATGCCTGGGTTTTGGGCTCGATCCCCAGCAGGGGGCATTCAGGAAGACCCCAAACATCTCTCATCATTGATGTTTCTATCTCTCTCCTTCTCCCTTCTCTCAGAAATCAATAAAAATTAAAAACAAAACAAAACAGATACAAGTTGGCTAGAAGATAGCCAGGACTATAAATGTGGAGGACTTACCAAGGTTAAATAGCATTTACTGCTTGAATCTTCTTTCCACTTTTAGGTTGAGGTTGGTCATCAGTTTGGGAATAAGAATGGATTTGGGGTTTGGCATGATTTTCCAGATCTTCAGCCCTCGAGTTTGCAGCCACACGTTCACCTTAACTGTTTGAAATGCCAAAGATGGCAATGGAAGGAAGCCTTATGCTTCATTCATCTTTATATCCTCAGGGTGTCTTGTACACTGCAGGTATTCAATATATGTTGATAGAGTTGCACTGGACTACTTAAGCTACTTAGGCAACTTAAGTTTTATTTTTTTAATTTTTAAAAATATATTTTTATTGATTTCAGAGAGGAAGGGAGAGGAAGAGAGAGAGATAGAAACATTAATGATGATTGAGCCCAAAACCTGGTCATATGGCCTGACAGGGAATCGAACCATGACCTCCTGGTCCACCAGTTGACACTCAACCACTAAGCCACGCCAGACAGCTTAGGCAACTTAAGTTTTAAATGTAGCTTTCTAGTTTTCTTGGGCAAATCTTAGTCTGGGAAAGAATCGACATAAGGCCCGAACACATAGACATACTGTTAGTCAGCCCTGCCGTGATGATTAAGCTCGGTTTTATTTCCAGACCTGAAATGAAAAGCTGTTAACATATGGGGAAATGCTGTGCAATTCCTCTCCACCTGCCAGGCATTTTCAAGGAAAGTGCTACCCACGTAATTTCCCATGTGGCTGGTTGTAGAATGGATTCATGTTATATTAAGATACTTTGCTTAAACAGTTCAATCTGAGGCCCCCTAGGGGCCAGGTAGGTTGACACAAATTGGCTAAGCTTGCTCTCTCTGGTGCCCCACCTGACCCACTCACATCACACAGCTAGGAGACTGCAAGGCTGAGTTTTCACAGGAGGGCACCAGGAAAGGCTGGGCACTCAAGGAGGGGGTACAGGGGATGTACCTCCCGACATCTTCAGCACTCCTTCCTCAGAGTGAGTGCAGGAATTATTATTGAATGCTCACTCTCAACACAATTTACTTCCTTTCCAAATGCAATCTTCTCATCTGAAGCCCTGGGATCCAGAATTTTCCCTTCTGAAAAGACTTATACTTTTAGTGGGTGATCATCTTGGTCTTGAATCATCGGCCTCCCGAGAAAGTCAATGCAGGGTATAACAGCAGCAGCTTCACCTGATGATCTCAGGATCTTCAAGTGATCGTTTCCTACTGTGCATTCTGGGCACAAACTCTCACCAAATGCTGGGGTCCCCACCCTTGAAGGCACAATATTTATACCATGAAGTTGGGTGACAGGTTGACTGAGTCTTTCCATTGCAGATGAATAAAAACAGATGTGGATGCTTCAAACCATTGGTGGTCACCTAAAGAGTACTTCTTTCTGCCTGGCTGGTGTGGCTCAGTGCTTGAGCATCAGCCTAAGAGCCAGGAAATCATGGTTTGATTCCCAGTCAGGACACATGCCCAGGTTGCAGGATTGATACCCAGTAGGGGACATAGAGGAAGCAGCCAATCATTGATTCTCTCTCATCATTGATGTTTCTATCCCTCTCCTTTCCTCTCTGAAGTCAATATATATATATATATATATTTTCTTTTTTTTTAAAAGTAGTTCTTTCTGAACCTAATGGGCCAGTGATCAAAGGTGCTTTAATTTTGAAAACAGATCACTTCTAGATCCCTGATATCAGAGTGAAGCATTGAATTGTTCCATTTTGTGGAAGGTAGCAAGGAAATGACTTCTATCATGTCATTTGTATATTAAAGTTCTAGTCTTAAATTTTTTAATTGCTTGGAGCAGAAGAACTAAATATATGATAGAACATACACACACACACACACACACAACTAGGAGAAAGAAATAGAGGGGGGAAATCAATAAGCACATGAGAAGTTAGTCTAAAAATTAGAACAATGATAGTAAAACTTGGAATTGCTTTGTTAAACATAATGACATTAAAAGAAATTTAGACTACAAAACAAAGATCTTAAAGACTATTTTCTTCTAATAGAAATGCATCTCTATAAAGTACTTCTTTCCCATGGAATTAAGGAAATAAATTTGCTTATTCATCGACCAGCCAACTTCTTGTTCTTTCAACAAGGAATAATAGACAAATTATTAAGTAAAAAAAAATTATTAGATATTAACTTTTAAAAAAGGAAGTGTAATTTTCAAAAGGGGAAGAAAAGTAAGTACTGGAAACCACCTTGATTTTATGTTGACATTAGGATATAATTAACAAACAAAATCTATTGACATTGGGGAAAGTGACCTTTTATACCCAGAAAAGGTCAAATCAAATGAGTTGGATTTTTTTTTTTTCACCAAAGGGTAGGACAGCATTTATGCCATGAAGTTGAGTGACAGGTTGACTGAGCTTCTAAGCTCCAAGCCTGTACTAAGCAGCACTGAATAAACACTTGTGTATTGATCCCAAGTGGAGGATTTTTGGTAATGGTAAATGTTAGAACTCTACTATCCCTAGAGTCTCTGAAGGACTCATCTTCGTAACCAAAACCAACTGGGGACTTGCTGTACTGTGGGCACTGTGGCTGCATTCTGGGGAAGGCCCTGCACTGTGAGATTTTAACTAATATTTCACTTTGACCTGCATTTATTATTATTCTGAGCACTCTTAACCCCAACCATATAAAGTGATCAAAATCTGGCTTTTCTTGCAAAGCATCCACAGTCTATTGATAAATAACCTTAATAGATTTACACACTTCAGAGAAAGTAGATGTAAAGTGATGTGGGGACGTGGCTGGAGCAATCGATTCCACCTGAGAAGGGGAAGCAAAGAGATAGAGAAGGATGACTTTTGAGCTGGACCTTATGGGTCGAGTGTTCAACAAGCAAGCGAATACTATATTAAAAGCGTTGACAGGCCGAAACCGGTTTGGCTCAGTGGATAGAGCGTCGGCCTGTGGACTGAAGGGTCCCAGGTTCGATTCCGGTCAAGGGCATGTACCTGGGTTGCGGGCACATCCCCAGTGGGGAGTGTGTGGGAGGCAGCTGGTCGATGTTTCTCTCTCATCGATGTTTCTGGCTCTCTGTCTCTCTCCCTTCCTCTCTGTGAAAATCAATAAAATATATTTTTTAAAAAAAGTGTTGACAGCACTGTGCGTTGCTTTATTCTGTCCTGTAAATCCTGTATCACAGAGTTACTCAGGCAGTTCTGAGGGGGTTTTGATGATCTGGATCGCCACCTACACTCAGCAGAGAAGGATTGCAGTAGGAAGGGTGGTTAAGGATAGAAAAATGCTTTGAGGATAATGAATAATGTGCAGATGCCTAACAGCCAACATCAGACCACATGAAGAGAAGCATCATTTGTGAACTGATGGTGACACTCCCGTCAAATCTATTTATATGGCTCAGTAAATAAACACTGCATTAAACACGTTCACAGCACTGCCTAATAAATCCATAACCCAGCTCAAGTTTGGCTCGTGTAAGTCGAGAGGAATCCTGGCAGAGTCCTCTGTGATTTCACCCACTCAGTTTGGAAGTGTGAGATATTAATTAAAGAAAAGCTGCATTGCAGCATCCAGGCTGATTTGAGCTGGCAGCATCTTGCTAGCCATCTGGGACTGGCGAAGACCAGTTTCACAAATCTCTCGCTTTTTTAGTTCAAACCATCCTCCCCCTCCTCTGCTTAGCTCATTTGCCAGAGATTCCGATTCCTTAACTGACCCCCACAGTTTGATCATTGTTTAGGCCTTGCAAAACCTTTTCACTACAGTGTTAAAAAGTTGTGTGATGTGATGTGTGTGTGTGTGTGTGTGTGTGTGTGTGTGTGTGTGTGTGTGGCAGGATAATGCGGTTGCAAGACAGTTTATGAGAAATCAGGATGGGATTAGTGTAGAAGGCAAAAAAAATGTTCAAAAAATTAGTTACCTTTCTTTAGAGTACAAGAAAACCCTGCCCATCCTAAATATGACTTTGAACAAAAATAGCAGTTATGTTTCCTCAGCCATTATTAGAAGAGGGCTTTAGAGGAAGGACTATAATTTTTGGCTACCTTAGCCAATATTACTTAGCTGTTGATAAGTTGAGAAATATGTTACTTGTCTTTGATGATTTATTGGTATCTTTCCTCTTTTTCTGTAGCCTAGCTCTGCACATTCTTCTCTTCTAGGCACTGAGCGCCCTCTAGACCTCTTTTGTCATCCTTTTGTTCTATTCTTAATATAGTCATTTACACCTTAGTATAAAGTAGGACTCCAAGTCCTTGAGGTACTTTAAAGATTTGATGGTAATAAGAATGATTACCTAGGAAGGAATTCAGGACTATTGTTAATTAGGTAATCTATTGTTTCTTACATGGGGATACTTTTACCATCTTCATATGAAGTCACGTTTTAGAAAAGTCTGCTGAATCAGTCACCGGTGAGGAAGACTGCTTCTTCCCTTATGTCAGTAACTATAAATGAAGCCAATTTCCAAGGTTGGGGTGATACCTTGATATCCAATTTCCCTACCTTAGTTTAGAGGCTATGAGGGAATTTTTAAAAACGTTTTTATATTGACATAAAATTTATATACCAAATACAATTCAGTGGTTTTTAGTGTATCCACAGAGTGGTACAACCATCACCACTATCTTGCCAATGTAAGAAACATTCAAACCTGTGAATAATTTTTGTGAGTTTATTTGAGCCAAACTTGACAATTGCTGGGAAGCAAAATCTCAATGGGTTGAGATAATGCTCCAGAAAAAGGCAGTTTGCACTTTTATACATTACACTCAGAAGAGAAGACATAAGTTGGTTATATGAAATTCATTGGTGAGAGATTAGGGAGGCAGGAGAAAGCAGCAGTGGGGGGAAACTTCTGGGATAGGATTCAAAGTAAAATGATAGACATGTACACATTTTACAAAGTGAGTACAGGATTGTTAATAGTCAACAATTAACATGATAAAAGTAACAAAGAAAGCATTTATAGTCTCTGTTCTGGTGCATTGGTGTGCTCTGAGGGGGTTGGAAAAAGGGAAGTTACCCTGACATTCTGAAGGTATGTTATTTTAGATGCGAAAGACAATAGACAAGCTTAGTTAAAGTAAAGATTGACTTTTGTCAGGGAAGATGCTAGCCTAGGACATGACTACCTGCCATAAACTGCTTTTAATTTAAAAGTTTTAATTTCAGACCATCCTTTATGGTGATTTTAGGTCTCTGAGTTTGCAAGGCCTTCCCTGAGCTTGTCAGGTTAGCGTGAGGCCCCTTTCATCCACAATCTAATTTCAAAACATTTTCAACAGCCACAAAAGAAGCCCTGTATCTACAAGCAGTCACTCCCCATTGTCCCCTTCGGCGACCATTATTTCACTTTCTGTCTCTATGGATTTGTCTATTCTGGACATTTCATACAAATGCAATCATACAACATGTGGCCTTTGTGCCTAGATTCTTTTAGTTAGCCTATTGTGTTCACGGTTCATCCATGTTATAGTATGTACCAGTACTTCACTTCTTTTTGCAGCTAAATAATATTCCATTATATGGACATACCACATTTTATTTATCCATAATCAATTGATAGACATTTCCATTTTTTGACTAATATGAATGAGGCTTCACTAATATGTACAAGTTTTTGTAGAAATATATCTTTTAATTTGATGAGGGGAAAATGTACCCCTAAGCAATTTTTATGTCCATATCCTTTACTAGATTATCACCTTCCTGAGGGAATTTTTTTCCCTCTTAATATCACCAGCACTTGCCACAGTGCCCTGCACCTGGAGGTGCTCAAAAAGTGATGGTGGTGACAATTCAAAGGTCGGGAATTGCATAAAAATTGAGTTCTACAGGACTTCTGAGAACTTCTTTGGTCCTGTTAATTACATACATTGTGATGGCTGTGCAGTGGGGTTTTGGCCTGATCTAGAAGATCAAGTAAATTCTATTCTTCCAGATGTAAAATTCCACTCCCAACAATTAAAAAAAAAATCAATCACTCTTTGAAGCTTTTCCCAAACCAACTAGATAGAATTAGTCTTTAAGTCTTTTACTCGTTTAACACTGAATTTTCTCTTTCAAAAAGGATTTAGGATCATTGGACTTGCCTTATAGTGATCTGTGTATATGTTTGCATCACCCCCACTTTTTATTGTTTTATTGCTTAAAGTATTACAAAGGGTATTACATATGTGTCCTTTTTTTCCCCCGCCCTTGACAATCCCCTGGCCTCCCCTACCCCCCAGTGTCTTATGTCCATTGGTTATGCTTATATGCATGCATACAAGTCCTTGGGTTGATCTCTTACCCACCTCCCTCCTGCCTCCCAACCCTCCCTGGCCTTCCCGCTGCAGTTTGACAATCAGTTTGAGGCAGCTCTGCATCACCACCACTTGACCATAAGGTTTGTAGTCAGGGATTCTTGATTACTCATCTCCTATCCGGAGGACCAGCCTTTGTCATTGGAACTGTGTACTAATTGCTCGTTAACTTGAGTGTTTTATGAAGCCAGATGGCCATGCAAAAGGAGAGGTGTAAAACATGCTAATGAGCCATAACAAGAGCCTGCACAGAATTCCCTTGGTTCCTGGAACATAAGGTGTGGGCTTTGTTGGTTCTCCTGGGCAAGAGGCCCAGAAAATGAATGGGTATTACTGAAATCAGAGATGTGAAAAAGCTGAGTCATTGCCCACATTCCTTGTTCTCCCTAGGAAGTAGGCCCCGTCTGGCTCCTGTCTGCATCACTGCCCTTGTGGACTGTTCTCCTCTAGAGCTCAAATCACCGTCTCTTCCAGGAACTGTTCAATGTGGCCTCCAAAGGCAACCGTCTGGTTTAAATTCTGGCTCTGTCATTCACTAGCTGTAGCCTTGAGCAAGGTATTGAACTTCTCTGGGCTCGAGCTTCCCCATCCAAAAGAATGGGTGTAGTGATAGCCCTGGTTGTGCAAGGCTGTAGTGGGATTCAGTGGTGTGTGCTCCCTGACTGTCATGATAAGCACCAGGATCTCTCTCCTCTCTAAACTCCTCTATCATTACACACTATGGTAGTTAATTTTCTAGTTTTTTATATAGTAGCGTTACTTGGCTCCCAATCATTTTTCTAGTGGTCTCACCTATGCAGAACACTCTTGAGAACCAAGAGGCATACAAATAAACGACTGTACACCAACACCACCATCAAGATAACTGTGCACCCAAATCAATGTCACAGAAACCCTGTACCAGACATGAATGAGCTTTACTCAAGAATCCTCTTATACCCACACTCATAGTGTACGTGTGGCTAGAACAAGCTGCATCATCTGCTTCCCCGGCCCGCAGCATAAGCAGACGCAGACCAGGATCATTGGTGGAGGGGAAACAGTCCCCCATACGGAATACTTAAGAGTGTGGTGAAATCATGCCCATCGCCTTGACCCTGAGAAGAAAGGCAAGAACATGTTGACACATTTTAGAAAGATTACAATGAACATAGTTTAAAAATCAAGCTTACAGAATGGTGCCTTCTCAGATGACAGCAGGTAAACAAGACCTTGGCGTGCTCATTCCCCTCCCCCCCCCATATGTCATAGGCTCTTGTTAAAGAGTTTTAGACCTTATATTTCTTCTACATCCTCATAACAGCTCATAAATCAATACTGACTCTCCCGAGAAATCCATTAATTGTTGAGAAAACGGCTTGTATTTATTATTATTTAAATATTTTTATTGATTTCAAAGAGGAAGGGTGAGGGAACGAGAGATAGCAACATCAATGATGAGAGAATCATTGTTTGGCTGCTTCCTGTACACCCCCCACTGGGGATCGAGCCTATAACCTGGGCATATGCCCTTGACCATAATCGAACCTGGGACCCTTCAGTCTGCAGGCCAATGCTCTATCCACTGAGCTAAACCGGCTATGGAAAGGCTTATATTTAAAAGGCCCACAGCTTGGTTTTAAGTTAATCAGATTTGACCCTGTCAAAAAAAAATGCTACCAAAATCATTGATGTGAATATTTTATTTGGAAACATTATCAAAATAGAATAATGCTTTTGAATGAGGCAAATGTGACCTGTTCCCCTCTTGGAAGTTGAACACTCTAGAGTAGCACTGTTTTCTGGAACTTTCCATGAGGATGGACATATTCTTTGTTGGGTAATGCTGTATCCACCTGCCACATAGGGCAACTGAACATTTCAAAGGTGGCTAGTGCAACCGAGAAACTAAATTTTAACTTTTACCTAATTTTAAATGTAAAAGGCCACAGGTGGCTAGTGGCTGCCAACTTAGGCAGGCCAGCTCCAGAGTTCGACCTGTGAGTGCAAAGTTCACTTAAACCTTTCGTTTTCCAGAACCATCTAGCCCGAGTTGATACTGAGAATGAATGGCTCTGAGATCTTGCCAAATCCTTGGTCATTAGGTAAAGATTTCATTACAGAAAATGAACTGTATTTGAATGTCTCTTCTATGTGCTGAAGGTCTTTTCAAACCTAAATCTAAATACAAAGTGGGGATCAGGACACCTGCTTCTCAGAGCTGGTTTTAGATTCTTGGTTCTGCCACTAGCAGATGTGAAACTGGGAGCCACAAAGGCAGTAGATCATTAAATATCCGAGGCCTTGATTTCTTCCCATGCAAAATCACTGCTGGTGAAACATACAGGGTGGGCAACATAAGTTTACAGTAGGAGTATGCCAAACTCCCAACTGAGTTTATTCTTGTCTTATTATTTATTGTACTAATTGTAAACCTACTTTTTGCCCACCCTGTCTTTTCTGAAGCCCCCTATTGCTCTACCATCCCCAGGCTGGGTTAGTCCTTTGGCTCTCTGCCTTTGTTTTCCTACGTATGAAAAAAGATTGGGTTCTTTTGGCTGCCCAGGATCAATTAGTTAATGCATCAATTAGCTAAGACCTTCCAAACTTAGAAGTGCTAAGTAGTTCTCTTATTTAGAGAGCAAGCAGGTCTTTGCTGGGTATGACCTAAAACTGCTTTAACTTCTAACATAGTTACTGGGTCCTTAAAAAAGATAATTATTGAATTCTAGAGGCCACTCTATCTCAGCATTCTGTTTATTTTTCTTTTTTCTTCTTTATTTTTTTTTTTCTGTGTGTGTGTGTGTGTGTGTGTTGCAGTTTGTCTCAGCGTTCTGGACCACAAGCATGATGGGTAGCAGGAAGTGTTGGGAAGGCTGAATGATATCACATCTCTCTCAGTAATCTTGCCTTCCCGGAATGAGTATTTCCAATAGCACGTTCCCTAACAAAGAAGGGATTATGTGGACTGTGACCTCAGAGCGCACAGCACATTCTAGGGAATTACCCAATCTCTGTCCGTGCTGTTGGGAACACAGTCTGAGATAAGGCCTCCTATTTTCACTGTGTCCCGTAGTCTTTATCCCACTTGGCGCTCTTCACGCCCCTGACGCAGTTGCCAGCGAGGGCGTAGTCAGTCCCATTGTGCAGAGGCAGATGTGGGGGTTCAGAGAGGTGTGCTGACTTGCCTCGCCTCACGCAGTGATAAGTGGCAGAGTCCAGTACGGAGTCCGGGTCCTATCCCCACCCCTTGGGTGGGTCCCACATGTTACTCTCCAGTTCTCTTCTGATAACCCTTTCTAATGGCTGGGCTCCTCTTCGGTGCCCTCTCCAGTTCAGACTTTTCCAATTCAGAAGGTACATCATCTTGGTATTTTAAGGAGCATGTACAGTTTTTAGCGTGGAATTTCTCGGAATTTGGGATCCGGCCTATAGTGAGTTTCACTTTCTAAAACAAAAGAAAGAAAATAATTAAATGACTGAAGATTGTTTGTTCTCAGTATGTCCTCATTCACACCCTTCGAAGCAGGTTTTGAGGAAAAAGTCCTGTGATGAACTACAGTCAGAGGAGAGCAGGAGGACTTGTATGTCCAGGTGGAAGGTGGAGTTTTATTGTTTGGCATCCAAGGTCTGGAGCCTTTAAGGCAGATCCTAAATGGCATCAATGGTGCCCGATGGGCCTATTCGTACCAAGAATTAAAAAGCCTCTGGATGCTAAAGACCAGAAGTGACACCACCAGCCAGAACAAGCCCCTGACAAAATGGGGAGAAAAACTGAAGTTTGATGTGTCTCCTGCAAAACTAGCATCTCCTCCCCTTCCATTGAAAATCTCACATTTTCTCCTCTCACTGGCTTTATCCAGCTCCACCCCATCCTCCTACATGAGTCCGCTCAAGGAAGGAGGGGCGATGTGTTTCATTCTGGTGCTTTAAACAATAGCGGCTTTTGGCTGCCCTGCCTTTGCCTCCACATCTCCCCTCTTCCAACTTTCTTTTCCCTTCCAGAGGCCAGAACTTTGAATTTTTAAAAAGGACTGGATAGCCATTTTCACATAGAGAAATTGGCCAGGAATGGTAAGGGTGTGAAGGAAGGGTTGTGTTTTTTTGTTTTTTTTTGGGTTTTTTTTGGTCATCCGGATAATCATGCTGGTGAGTACCCCAGATTTCTCAGAAGCATCTGGTTGTCCCCCCAGAAAAAGGGGTCAGGCAGATGGAGCACAGGAGGCATGCAGGGGACTCCACAATCCAGAAAGGTAGCCTTGATAACTGCAGTCGGTGGCACCCAGGCAAACATCCTTTCCTTGGAGCGGCCCCCAGGACAAACTCCTTCTCTTGGCTTTGAAGCTGATGGGTCAGAGCATTGTTTGGTAACTTTGCAAAAGGTTCAGAAGATTCCATTGAACCCTAGGCCCCAGGGTGGGTGTCTGGCAGAGGAAATATTGGTACCCGATTGTTGGACTGGGCCCCTGAAAGCTACCTTTTTTCCACCGCACAAACGCCTACCCGAGTCTTCGAAACCCAAGCCAACACCTCCTTCTCTGAGCCCCCTTTCTAGCCTCCCTCAAATAGATTGACTCCATTCTCCCTTTACACTGCATGGCGCTCTGGTCATCTCAAGGCACACACTGGATCACAGCTAGCACATAAAATGCCTGATTTATCACTAATCTGTGAGCTCCCTAAGCTCAGGCTGAGGCCTCTTTTGTAGCTCGAGGACCTACAGCCAGCATACAGTACATGTTCAATAAATGGCCAGTGAGTGAACGGATGAACGAATGAATGAACAAATGAATCCTTGCTCTCCACTAACTAGTTATGTCTTAGATGACTCACAAAATCTTACTGGTTTCCCATTTAGATAATAGAGGTTGTACAATCTGTCTAACCAACAAGGTTACATGTGATATGACCCACAGAATCATAAACTCTCAGAGCTGGAGGAAATTCGAGAGATCATCCTGTACAGTGGTTTGAAAAAAAAAAAAAAGTAATGGTTTCTTTAAGGAGAGCTAACAGGAAAGTCCAACGTATAAAAAAGATAACTGGTAAATGTAGATTGCTCTGGTTGAAGCTCCATACCGTCCCCTTCCCCTCCTCTCCTGTCATTTTCAGGGGCCAAGAAGCACAGTTGAAAACCAGCTCTCCCACGTTGGAGAGAAGAAACTGATGCCCAGAGGAGGAAGTGTTTCCCAAGGTCATGTGGCTCATCAGAAATTAAAACGGACAAGGGAAGGCATGAACAACATGGAAACGGTACTAACAGGCAGAACCATGGCTAAGCACTTCATAGGTACCATTCACTGTTGTAAGCACATTAGATACATTTTCTCATTTCATTGACCAATAACTAATATTATCACTACATTAGAGAAAAGTGAGGCCAAAAAAAAAAAATGGATTAAAGGACACAGGATGCAAACCCTGAGCCGGTTTGGTTCCAATGCAAGTTCTTTATGCCACATCATGTGTCTGAGGTCAGTCTCCTAGTCCAGTGCTCTCTCCCAAATTACCTCACATGAAAGGGCCCTATTATAACTTTCTGTTATTTACACGTATTATAGGAAGTGTTATTTACACTCCTTATTCTCTTATTTACACATGGTGGCTGAGGATTGAAGAGTCTCATTTGTGTTCAGATACAGTTCAGACTCAGTCTAAGACCTTGATCTTGTTCCTTCTGGCACTGACTTGCCCTGGGCAGGGCTGGTCAGCAGGACTCACCTCCTTCTGGATGGACCGGCTGAGAAACAAGGAGGCCTCTTCCAGACTGTGGGGCTTTAGGTCATTCACGGCCAAAAGGTGGTCTCCGTGAAAAAATAAGCATCCCAGGCGTGGGGGTCCCTTCCACGCAGCCACACTGCAAGGGGAATACAGCGTCGGACACAACCATGAGACCACATTCTCTGGCAGGACACGGATGGGGACACAGATGGGGTCCCTCACTCTAATCGATCCCATCATTACTACCACTAGTTTCGTTAGCTATGTTATACCACATCCAAAGTAATTGAATCCTTTTTCTGTCTGAAATATTCTTTCCTCGTTCCCCACTGTGGGAGCCTTCCCCTTCCCCCAAAGCCTCTACAATGCCTCCTACATTCCACTTCCCTTACTCTAATTAATCGCTCCTCTCCCACCCCTGGGCTTCTATTGCACTGTGTGAGCACTCACTTATTGTATATTTAAATAAATGCGTTTTATGTTGTTTTCACCAGAAGTATGGCACTAACACCTTTTAAAAAATTGTGTATATCCCCATAACTCCAAGTAAACAAAAGGTGCTTAGTAAGTACGTATCCACTGAAAGTGAGCACATAATGATTACACTACGAACATCTAATGAACAAATACTGTAAATGGGTTAATGCATGAGAAATCCCAGGCACAGAGGGGGGCACAGTTGTAATCAGGTATTTATTGAGCCTCAGATTGTGGGCGATGTGGGAAAAGGCGAGGCTGTGGTTCCTGCCCCCGTATAGAACCTGTAAGGCAATTGGTGTGAAGCGTTTTATTTACCCTGAAGGACTTTCTTCCCTTGTAGAAATGCAATCTTCCATCAGAATGAATTACAAAGTCTTTAAGAGAATTAGAATCAAATAAACTGTGATTATTTCAAGAAAACTCTCTGTCACGGGGTCTGTTGTGTCTGTCCCCGACCAGCAGGTTTTCAGCTGGTGTCTGGAAGTCTAGACCCTGATATGTCTTTTCCTTTTAGACCTTAGATTCTTGTCGGCTAACCTAACTTCGCTCATTCACAAATACTCATTGCTCATTCAGCGGGATAATATCCTTAAGACGTATGCATTCTATCCCACTTTTCCTCACCTTGAAAAAAGTCAGAAATTTGCTCCTTCCTGGACTTTTGGGTCCTCCTAAACCCACTTATCTCTCGCTGACTCTCCCACACAACAATCCCCTTATTTCAGCATCAATCAAAGACCTGCTACAACAGCAAAAGAACAGTCTGAGCTCTCCAGGCAGTTTTGCCACCTACAGTGTTTCAAAGTATGAGTGTTGCCTTCAAATCTCCCAACCGAGTTTATAATCAATAACCCTCCAATCTCTGACCCACCATATCAGTCCTGCAGCTTCTGTGAGACCCAAATAATTGGTGATGTCGAGAGGAGAAAGGAACACATTCAGTCTCTCCAAGTGGCTTTCTTCAGGAATGTTACTATGAGAGAAAACATTTGTAAAAGTCAAATCAGGCAACTGTCTTTGGCTTTGAACGGTACTTTCTGGGTACACTCTGGCCTCCTACATAGGAGATGGCCTTTTCCAGCTAAAGATCATCCAACATATTTAGAGAAGAATATGAATTTCAGTTACTGAAAAGTACCCACAGATGCCCTCCCCCACTTCTCTTGGGATGTGGTGGTGGATGGGAGACCATGAGAAGGGAGAAAAATGGACAAAATTGATTATATAATTGTCCATATCAGGTCAGTTTGCACACTTCTCCACTGGGAATGAAGAAGACTCTGAAAGAGTTAAAATTGAGAATAATCTCATCAAATGCCCATGGCATCACTACATCTAAATGTCCCTTTCCTTCTCCTACTAGTAGTATAGAACCAGGCTTCTTATGATTTGCATGACCAAAATTTTGACAGTAAAAGCTGGGTGATATGCCCCCCAGGTCAGTGTGATCCAGGGCCAATGAAGAATCTTCACAAAATATTTGAAAATGCCACCCACCACCCAGGGAGCTCAGCTGCCAGCCCTTTCGCACTCTGTGCTTGGCCACCACGTCAGTGACAAGGGGAAGCGGATCAGACTCTTGGCTGCCTGAGATTTTTTAGGAATTTCTTTAAAATTTGAATTCTGAGTAAAAAACGAAGGCTGCCTTGCTCTAAGGGCCCACAAAGTTTGAGAAATTAGAACTTTACTTGATTAATATGGACAATTGCACAACAGTTAGTGAAGTCGACCCCTTTTTGCCATTCATGGTCTGGGCCTCCGTTTCGGCAGGTGGAAGGCAAGAGTCACTCCTGGAACCTTGTTCTTGCAGATGAAGCCCCCTGTTCTGGGTCTCTGGAAGGGCCTGGGATTCCTCTTCGCTAACAGCAGACTCTTTGGTTGTCTCTTTGAACAAACTGGAGTATAAGAAGTGAACACAAACGCCTTTTTAGCATATCTATTGACAACTTTCACATTTATGCACCTAACAGCAATGTGAACATTAACAAGATGTTGAAGTACGTCCAACCATCAACATCGCAGTCACAGAATCAAATCCAACCAACTATCCATCCAAAAGTGGATATGGAGTTAAAATAACCCTTCACCTTGAGAAGGTTGGGAGACAGAAGTGAGAGTGTGAGAGATGCAAATGCAAACTAGAAAATCACTTCCTCAGGAAACAGAAAAAAGTCCCAAGGATGTCATTAATGGTTTTCTGTGGGGAAGAGAAGCCAATTCTCACTTTATCTTGTTTTGAGATCACTGAACATGTTGAATTTGGTCTATGGTAATGCTTTTGTATTAACATTTCAATAGTGATTTTCTGTAACCATACATTAGCCCAAGGCAATTTTTAAAATATGGTAGTTTTACTTACCAGGATTTCATTGACATGTAATGATGCTCAGGTCTCTCAGAGACCTGGTCTGGACTATCAAGTTCAGTGGGTTCACCAGATTCATTGGCAGCAATAATATTATCCAACTGTAGACAAGAGGAATAAATGTAAGGATGCAAGTCTACCAATAAGTCAAGTGTCCATGATGGCTCTAGGCCCTAAACTTGGAAATGCATCCACCATTGGGTGCACAGTGGTGCTCGTTCTGAGGGACTCATCCAGTAAAGCTCTGGCAGACTCAAGAGTCCATTTTCTTTTCCTGGGTCCCCCATGCCCCTGTCACAAGTGTTTTTATTGGACTAAATTGCTATTGATTTTTCTGTTTCATTGGCAGGCACTTAATGACATGAATTCTTTCCCCCAACCAGTGACACTGTGAAATCATGTCACCTGGCTGGGTCAAGGACTCTGATACAGAGCTAGCCTCAAGTGGCTACTATAATCACAGGTGACCCAAGTTGCTTCAAAAGTCCATAAAGGGTTTTACAGACCCTTGAGAGCTTCTCAACAAACCCCTCAGAACTAAGGCAGTCATTTGGAGTAGTGGTTGCTCAAAACCCCAAGGGCTTTCTATTGCCTACCTAAAAAATGAAGCATCAGCCCGTAATTGGAAGAGTTCATTCCAGTCAAGCCAGTCTTCCCACTACATATCTACCAATGCCTGTCTAGTGCCCACTTTCATGCTGTTTCCTTTACCAGGAATACCCATTTTCTCTGCTGCCTAATGAAGTGTGTTCAAACCTGGCTGAGGTCCCATGGCCCCTCCTGACCACCTCAGCCACTGCCAATCTTTCCCTTTGAACTTCTACTGCACAGTTTTGCACTTAATTTTTTTTTAAATGGACTTTTAGCTTCCACTTCTTGGTATATATCCAAAGAAACCCAAAACACGAATTCAAAAGAATAAATACACCCCTGAGTTCATTATAGCATTATTTACAATAGCCAAGATAGCGAAGCAACCCAAGTACCTGCCCATCATCTACCTCAACTATAGCTCTGGGTCAATAGTACTAGAAGATAATTTAGGTTCTTCCCCTGCCCATCTCAGAGGCCACCACAGCCTTGGTGCTGACTGCAGAATGAAGTCAACGCCCCATCCTGGTCTGGCTCATTTTTTTTCTGTCATATTCCCTACTGTGCCATTCACTCACTCTAAGTTACAGCCAACTGAACTATTTACTGGGTACCTATCAAGTGGCTTATTGTCTCTGAAGCCTTCCCTGACTCCAGGGGAGAGAAAAACTCTGCTTTTTCTATTGGTTCCAGAGCTCGTTGACCATGCCTCTTGGGTAGCATTGTCATGTGATAACTAGTAGGGCTGTGATCCCCGAGGGCAGAGTGATATAAGTTCCATGCCTAGTTAGAGCACTGTGACTAGTACACAGAAGGCACTCAGTAGGGGCTTCTAGTAGATCAATAGACTGGTTGATACACACCAAACCATTTATCACCCAAGGACCTGTGTTCACAGTATTGTTTCTTCCCAGAATGCAGAAAGTCTCCCCAAGTCAACCCTCAAGTCCAAATTTTACCTATCAAATGAAGTCATATATCATCTCCCTGAAATGTTCCCTCATCTTCTGTCTGGAAGTCATTCTCCTTGCCTCCCACCCCTTGTGCACTCTGGGCATTTTATAAACATCTTTCTTCAGCATGGAGCCCTTTCATCTTGTATCATGGTTGGTTCCTATTCAACTGGTTGAGTAGGAACATTGAGCACATCACCCATGTCTGATTAACCGATTCAGTGTTTTACTTAACCAGCCTAGTGCCTCAGGAACAGTGCAGGGCCTCGGGCAAATATCTGTAGAAGGGATAAACGATTAATAAATGGAAAGGGTTACCTCTAAAAGAATACTTCGAGGACTAAGATAATGACTCTCTTCTTCCGTATCCTGAGTAGTCTCTGTCAAGAAATCATGTAGTAGATGAGCTTGTCTGAGTCCTGGAGGACTTTTTTCCATTAAATACTGAAAAAAAGAGATGAAGACAGAATGAATGCTTTGCTTTTTCTTTGCAAGAGAACAGAATTAAACCACAAGCTTTCTGGGAAAGCCATAAAAATGAATTGGATTGAGAAGATCAGAGGGTCTTCCAAGGTTACATCCAGAATCCTACACAACCTGGAGATGCCTCTTGAGTCTGGGTCACCCCTGACAACGTGAACATATGAGCTCATCTTTCAGGCTTTTCTCTACCATTGGGATCTGTAACTCAAAACAAGTAATTCTCTCAGTGGGTGGCATCCTAAGTCACTAAGTTCTGCCAAAGTCCCCCACCCCCATCTTTTTTCTAGTTTTCACTCAAGGCATCTGAGAAGGTAATTATTAGTCCAGAGTTAAAACATTGCAAATTTCCTCTTCCTGCTCAATATTTCTCTCTTGTGTTCTGTTCACATACTCCTGTTGTTTTCGTAGCAATGCAATGTGGTAGTGCTGGTTCATGTGACAGTATGAATTACAGGCTTCAGGGTGATCTAGGTTCAACCAATTACTGCCTTCCCTCCCCAATACATACAAGATACAAGTAGCTGCTTTGCATGGCAGGGAAATAGTTGGTACAATTCAATTCTTCCAAGAACAATGCCTTAGAGCAGGGGTTTTTAAAAAGACCGGGGATGTTCTCCAGGCAGTCCTTGATGGGAAGTGATTTAAAAAACATAAATGCATTGAAGTTGTGTCCATTTATCCAGCTCCAAGCTCATGGAGCCAGATCATACTGATCTGGGGATGAAGAAGGGATCTAATTTAATTTCAACAACAACAATAGCAAAAATAACAATAAATCCCAGCAATGCAGATGGTATTCTTAGCTGGAACTGATAAAAACCACTGGATTGAATACATAGTGTGAAAAGGCAAGATGGCCAATAACATTATCTTTGGGGAGAAGGGGTACCATGAGTGGAAAGCAAGAGGCATTTACTGAAAACGGTTATTCTTCCCAACCCTGTTTCCTGTCACCTTCCCTACAAACACCAAGTGAGGTTTTGGTTTGTTGAGCTTGATAAGCCACAAAAAGCTTTTAAAATAGTTGGAGAGCTTCCAACTAGATAAAAACAGAAGGCTATGCCATATTAAGACGTGTCTGGTACCCAGGGAGATGGGGAAGTCCATGGTTACATCTCTAAGGGACAAAATAGTATTTGTGGCAGAAGAAGAAAACACTTAACCCATTTTTTAATAATATCTAAAGCTGGGAAGATCACAAATGCAAGAGAGCTGAGAGGACAATTACAAATCACTTCCAGGGGACAGATGTATTTTTTCTTCAACTAAATTTCATTGGAAATTAAGATGAAATCACACACACACACACACACACACACACACACACACACGCACGACTGATTTAGGCAAATGAAGTAAATAAAAATTCTGATTTTGTCTTGAGGAGCACAGATGATATGGCAGGAAATCAAGTGGTGTTTTGGCAATTTTTTGCAGAGATAATCTGTGTCCTATGTGTGAAAGGAAGGAAGAGGTTACTAATCAGCCTTTGGTTTAGCTAGGGGAGGTGAAAGTGGGAGGTGGGGGGGGGCGGTATTCTTCCAGTATACCCAGATGTATATTGAGGAGCATCCAAAATGAATGAATCCATTTAGAGGTAGGCGTGCAAGCAGTAAGGCTCATCTATAGTATAGCCAACAGACTACATATAGGTTAAATACTGGGGATAAGAATCGTTTCTTATGGTGGGTTAGGAAGGGATCAAATCCATTGGAGAGACCCTTGAAGCATCAGAGGACTCCCAGACAGGGCATCCTGAGAGAGGGGAGGCGAGTCCGGTTACCATGTCTGGAAGAGTATATATTGATGTGGTGGAGCCGACGGCCTCCGATGTGCTGGAATAACCGAGGAGAGGGCTGAGGTCTGAAGAGGGCCATTTAGCAGCCAATGAGAGTGTCTCCTGCTTATGAAAAAGGACACTGGAATCAGGGCAGAATGGACCTCTTGTCTGGAATGAGGCAACAGCCTCGTCCCTGGGCTCCCTGCCTCTGGTCTTTCACCACTAACATTTATTCCACTGGCCAGCGTTCTCTCACTAAGACATGAGGTGATCTTGTCTTCCTCCTGTTTTCAAATCCTCAAGGACTCTTGGCATGGCCGCCAAACACTCCCCGAACTTCCCTCAACCTGTCTTTTCAACCCTATGGCTCTCTGCGGCCCCTCCCCACCTCTTCATTCTAATAATTTGAGTCAATTTGTAGAAACACCATGTTTTCCCTTCTACCTTGGCTTTAGCTTTTGTTGGAAGCACAAAACAACCTAGAAAACATGTTAAAACAATACCTGGAGGCCAACGTTTCATGAATAAAGGTCTGCCCTCCAAAAGGACTTGTGCAAATTACCAAAAAGGTTCTTAGGAAATCAACAAAAAACTTCAAGTCACTAGCCCTTACATTAGAGAGACATCATATTGAAAATGCAAGGGAAAGGAAAAGCATTGTATAGAAACCACCCTAGATTTAGTCATTCCGGAGGTAGCTGTTATGTACCTGGAATAACAATGAGGGAAAATACTGTTGTTTCGGCTACTATTAAAAAATGTCACAGTTAATTTTCACTCCTCCTCCCTCAATAATGGAAATCTGAAGTGCCTCTATTTTAGCACAAAACACAAAAGTATTTTCCCCCGTTGTTAATCATAAAAATAACAAGGATGTACATTTTCTCACTTATTTCGTCCTTGTAGTCATGCCAGTTGCCAAGGAGGAGGGGGGAAAAGCTCCCTTTGTTTTCTGGTGAAAGGAGGGCTGTGCTCAGGTGCCCTGTCATTTTGTGAGTGATGGGACTCACCTCTGCATTCGGGCGTGCTGCTTTCATATCCCGGCAGAATGATGACATGAACGAGACCCAGTCTTTAATCTTCTCCCTGTTGATAGGAATAAATTTGCAGCTGGCATGTGGCAACAATCGCGCCTTCGCTCCTTTTGAACTGAAGGAGGATTCTTTTGTGAAGGTTGGAACAGGCAGTGGGAGCAGGTACTGGGGGAATAAGGATTTTTTTCTAACTAGCTTGAATGACCCCCTGGCTTCTTACCTCCTCCACACTCACACACTAGAATTAACCCTCGTGCCGCCTCTGCGAGGAAAGCTCAGAGAAATGGGAGGGAAAGGGGAAAATGACAGTAGTAATCACAGGTTCGGAGCTGTTGCTTTGACACTGATTTCTTTTGTGTTCTAAGCGAGCCCCAGTACCTGTCGGCACCATTTTTTGTGTAGCCAGCCAGGTGTGCCTCCCTTGATACACTGTGTGTGTTTGTGAAGAATGTGCTTGAAAAGTTCCTATAAATTCCATTTTTCTTTTCTGTTGATGCTCATGACAATGTAGAAGAAAGCTTTTTGCCTCTGGGTGGATGTGAAACAGATCAAGGCTCTTCCCACTTTGGCTTTAGCATTCGCTGCCCCCTCTGCATGGCTTCCTCCTCCAACCTTGGCCTCCCTATCAAGCAAATAATCATCCACGAAGAACCCACACGGCACCTTTTTAAAACTGAGGACTCCTTCAAGGACGAGCACAGCCCCCCACCCTAACACATGTAGCTTATACAGATGTCTGTGTAGTGGCTTCTTTTACAGGGGACGCATCTGGGGTGATGGTGACTGTTATGGGTTGAATTATGTGTGTCCCCCAAATTCATATATCAAAGTTCCAATCCCCTGGACCTCAGAATATGACCTTATTTGGAAATCGGGTAGGGCTGTTGCAGATGTAATTAGTTAAGATAAGGTCATACTGAAGTAAGGCAGTATGCCTAGTGTCATAATAACAAGGGGAAACTGAACTCCGAGATGTGCACACAGGGAGGATGCCATGAGCCATGGAAGTACCAGGAGGCCTAGAACAGGTCTTCCCTGGGAACTTCAGAGTGAGTGTGGCCCGAGGCACTGTGATTTAGGACTCAGCCTCCAGAATAGTGAAAATAGACTCTTCCGTTGTTCTGAGCACCTCCTCGCCCCTTCCCCCCCAACCCCCCGTGTGTGTGTCTGGTTATGGCAGCCCTAGGAAATGAACACCATGACTTTTTAAGGGATTTTAACCAATAGTGCAATACTGAAGACTGCCAAGATGGTGTGGAAGGGTGTGGGAGGGGTTCTGTTCTAAGCATGTTCATTTTTTCACTGCTTTAAAATGGTTTTGTTTGCTTGCTTGGTGTTTGGCACCTGGGCAACACTGTTATCTGATGACTCACCTTGCTTGGTGTTTGGCACCCGGGCAACACTGTTATCTGACGACTCACCTGTCACTGCCGATGAGGAAGTACTCTCTGTCGGTGGTCCTAATGGACATCACCTCATCAGGGTGGCACTTAAACATCTTCTGTACGGATCGCATTTTTTCATGGTTACTTATGCCAACGTCTACACTGGAATTTCTGTTCGATATAGACATACAGTATCAAACACATACACACACAAAATTAGAAAGAACACTGGCTAATGTTTCATGTTACGCTTCAAATGGAGTAAAACTTGAGGTTTGCTTGTTCAATGTTTTGAAAATTACCTAACCATTTTAGAAAGTAAGTTTAGATCTGGGTCATCAAATACTTTGTTCAGCATAAAACATAATCCAAAAATTCCTATTTTACTTGGATCCTTGATCCCACAATTATCATGGTTTCTAATTTTTTGGTACATAGTTCCTTAAAGACAAAAGATTCAATCTCAGTATTTTTAAAAACCTGTCTGGGCTTTATGAAATGGTAATTTCATCTGCTCTCTCTCTCATCCATAAATTATGTAACTAATGCCTTGGTAACTAAACACTAATGAATAATTTACCAACTAGAATGCACAATATGGAATAATTATTTAGCTATCTTCTACTCATATGTTCCCCAGTTAGCTTCTTTTTGGCAACAAATATTATGCTCCTTTTTTTAATTGATTTTTTTTAGAGAGAGGAGGGGAGAGAGAGAAACATCGATGTGAGACTGAACACTGATGGACTGCCTCTTGCAGGGGTATCGAGCCCACAACCCAGGCATGTGCCCTGACTACTAATCCTTTGGTGCGGGCCTTGCTTCTATCAACAATGACTTCAATTTCAGTTTGCAGGCAACCAAAGTTAAAAACTTTTGCTCAATTGGATACATACCCATCGATTTTAATGGAACCTCGGGGATGATGGTCTTTGTAATAGGAAAGACTACAGCCCTTCTCCCCACTCCTGGTCAGAACAAAAAACCTCTTTTTCCAAGAGGGCTGAAAAACGAAAACATTTTGCATCTCAGTGAAATCTCAGAGGAAGAGGAAGGATGGAAAAATTGCTCAGGAGGTTGGTGGGAGGCCTGGCAAAATCCTAGCGAGTACTTACTGCTGAGGAGAAAAGCTGAGGAGGTGGTGACTTAATAAAGTAATCTTGTTTGCAGACTTCAATTTCAGAATAAAATGTAAATGGTTTGCCTAATAAAAGAAAGTGAACAGAACTCAGTTTGTTCCCAGTGAGTTTCTGAAAAGAACTGCTTTAGTTGGAAAACATTGTTTACTTCTGGAAAAGTCTTCAAATTATTCAGTTATGGAAAAACAAAACAAAACAAAACAAAAAACTCCAAAACACCCATCTATAATAGGCCAGGAAAACAAAGGGCCCAAAGACCACGTGTGTGACTCTTATTCACCCCCGGTGGCGACCTTCATTCAGGTGCCTGCGTTCAGCTCACACCCACGGGATCCTGTTTCTGAAGCATTTAACTGGCTCTCTGGATGTGAGCAAAGGCTTGTCTCCCTTCCTGCCGATGCACCGGCCACAGGAGCCAGCGGATTCTGCCTTGCCCTTGGCTTAGCAAATGAAAGCAAAATCACCAACTATGAAAAATATGGTGGCGAAAGTGCTTACAGGGGTTTCCAAAATATTGTTTCTTTTTTTAAAAAAAAATATATTTTTTATTTTTTTCAGAGAGGAAGGAAGAGGGATAGTTAGAAATATATGAGAGAGAGGAGAGAATCACTGAGCGGCTGTCTCCTGCATGCCCCCTACTGGGGACTGAGCCCACACCCAGGCACTGTGCCCCCATCAGGAATTGAACCAGCAACCTCTCAGTGCATGGGACTCTCTCCCCCTTCTCCTTCCCCTTCCCCTTCCCCTCCCCCTTCCATTTCCCCTTCCCCTTCCATCCTTCCTGCCTTCATGCAGTCTCAACTGGAGCCCCAGCTGACATATTTTTAAGCTCCCCAAATAATCATGTAGCCAGGATTAAGAACCACTCTTCTGCCCTGGCTGGTACTTCAGTGGTTAGAGCATCACTTATGAACCAGGGAGGTCATGGGTTTGATTCCTGGTCACATGCCCAGGTTGCAGGCACATACCTGGGTTTCAGGCTTGATCCCCAGTAGGGCGTGCAGGAGGCAGCCAATCCATGATTCTTTCTCATCATTGATGTTTCTATCGCTCTCTCCCTCTCCCTTCCTCTCTGAAACCTATAAAAATATATATTTTTTAAAATAATTTTTTAAAAAAGTTTGGTTTTGCTTTCATATCCAGATGATAATTCTAATTTGTTCTTGGTTTGGGGAAAGGCAGCCTTTACTAAAGAATTAGAGCTTTTTTTTATCCAGTGAAAAGAGAATCTGGGTTAGGTAAGGCAGCTGATGGGACCATTACGCTAGTGTTCAGTGATTCTTGGACAGCTGTCCTCACTCTCCTTCTGCAGCCGCTCCCCAAAGGCCCCCCCCAAAAAAAGGAAAAGGAAAAAACCTGAAGGAAAAATATAACAAGTTTCAGCTCCTCTAGTAATTGTAGGGCCTTGGACAAATTAAGGAAATCTTCCCTAGTCTTTTCTGGGTACAATTTGTCATTAGTATCATCTCTAAGCAACAATGGAACGTGAAACAAATGGAACAAATTGTCCATGAAAATCAGAAAGTGCCAAGTTTCTAGCTAGAAGAGGTCTTACAAAATAATTAACTGAACCCAATGGCCTCTGCTACATCCTCCAAACCAAGAATCATTGTCCCAGAATGCCACGTGTTAAGCCCACTAAAACCATCTTCTGTATCCTGGTTAGATTGATGGGAATTGTTCCTTATTTTCAATAAAAGTGTTTTTCCTTCTAAGAGTATGCCCCCTGGGTACCTGGACTCTCCCAAGGTTTGGGTTCCATTGTGGCTGGCTGTTCTCACCTGTCAAAAAGAATTAAGAGCTGTTAGTCCCCAAAGAACAGGATGCTTCATGGATTAGCCACTTGATCATCAAGTATCAGGATGGTGCCCATGCATGTCTTTGAGATGGGTTATCTGGCTCCTCCCCCACCTGGCTGATGGTAGCCACAGCAATAAGACCTTTCCAAGCAGCGCTCACCAAATGTCAGTTCTGTGGAGATGACTGAAGAAGCTGTCTTCCCTGGACGTTGCTCCTGCTCTGACAAGAGAGTTCCACCCTAGCTGGTTTGGCTCAGTGGACAGAGCGTCGGCCTGTGGACTGAAGGGTCCCAGGTTTGATTCCAGTCAGGGCCACATGCCCAGGTTGCAGGCTCGATCCCCAGTAGGGGGCATGTAGGAGGCAGCCGATCAATGATTCTCTCTCATCATTGATGTTTCCGTCTTCCTCTCCCTTCCTCTCTGAAATCAATAAAAAATATCCTATCTAATAAAATGGTGATATGCAAATTAACCATCACTCCATCACAAAGATAGCAGTGCCCATAGCCACAAGATGGCAGCGCCCAGTCCTCTCAGCCCTGCCAGAGTCCCCCAGTCCCGGGGGGCGGGGGGGTCGCCGCTGAGAGTGGGCAGTGTGAGCTGCCTGGCGGAATGCTTGCTTCATCGCCATAGCGATGAGGCAAGCTTTCCACCACAGCAGCAAAGGGCCTCTGGGCAGCGGGCGTGGAGCAGCCAGGCCCCACAGAGAGCTACTGGCACACAGATTTGTGTGCAAGGCTACTAGTTTATATATAAAAAAATAGAGTGTCCCTGGTGGGAAGCAACACCAAGAAGGACAGGGCAAGGGCAGGTTGCTATGGATCAGATCTCGCTGAGAAAGCATTTCTGGCTGAAAGGAAGCTCACAGTGAGCCCTTCCCCATGCCAGGAACTCACTTTCCCCAGAGGGAACCTACAAGCGAGGACCATGGCATGCTGAAGTTGCCCCAGCCCCCTGCGTGGCCCGTTCCCAAGGCTGCGTGGCTCTGGGGACTGAGGCTGACATGGTGACACTGACCCGGAGAGGAGACTTTTTCCTGGACACTCTGCCAGCAAGTCCATGACCATTGGGGAACCTGAGAGAACGGGAATCCCACAGGGCAGAGGGCCTCGGGGCAGGTAAGGTTCTTTAGAACAGGAAATCATGGATGGCCAGTTTTTTACATTGAATTAATGACTCACACCCTAGAAGGAAGCACGGAACAGGGCAGTGTCAGGACAGTCCCAGAAAAATGGAAAGCGGCCAAGGGACTTTTGCTGCCCTTGGGCATGGTATCCTTCCTCCCTCTCCTTCCTAATTTCTCTTTTTCTTAGGCATGAACTCATTCTTTCCTCCTAAGGCATAAATGACTGACAGTCTTTCTTTTTCTAATTCTCACCCAAGGATATATTCTTTTTTTAGAGAGAGAGAGTGAAAACAGAGAGGAGCAGAGAGAAACATCGATGTGAGAGAGAGACATTGACTGTTACCTTCTGCACAAGCCCCGACTGGGGCCAGAAAGCAAACCTGCAACCAAGATATGTGCCCTTGGCTGGGAATCAAACCTGGACCCTTTGGTCCGTGAGCCAATGCTCTTAACCACTGAACAACCCGGACAGGGCAGAGATAACAG
>NW_006383012.1:4870844-4871055 GCF_000327345.1 Myotis davidii | reverse complement strand
GCCCGGGGGGGGGGGGGAGAGGGGGTTGCTGCTGAGAGTGGGCAGTGTGAGCGGCCTGGGCAGAATAGTGATGAGGCAAGCTTTCCACTGCAGCAGCAAAGGGCCTCTGGGCAGCGGGCATGGAGCAGCCAGGCCCCACAGAGAGCTACTGGCACACGGATTCGTGTGCAAGGCTACTAGTTTATATATAAAAAAATAGAGTGTCCCTGGG
>NW_006383012.1:4869017-4870519 GCF_000327345.1 Myotis davidii | reverse complement strand
GACTTTTGCTGCCCTTGGGCATGGTATCCTTCCTCCCTCTCCTTCCTAATTTCTCTTTTTCTTAGGCATGAACTCATTCTTTCCTCCTAAGGCATAAATGACTGACAGTCTTTCTTTTTCTAATTCTCACCCAAGGATATATTCTTTTTTTAGAGAGAGAGAGTGAAAAGAGAGAGGAGCAGAGAGAAACATCGATGTGAGAGAGAGACATTGACTGTTACCTTCTGCACAAGCCCCGACTGGGGCCAGAAAGCAAACCTGCAACCAAGATATGTGCCCTTGGCTGGGAATCAAACCTGGACCCTTTGGTCCGTGAGCCAATGCTCTTAACCACTGAACAACCCGGACAGGGCAGAGATGACAGTCTTAAGGTTAAGACCACAAGTTCCCAAAGTCTACTTGAGCTGACTTGTCAGAAACATGAGAGAGCTATTTGAAGACCAGTGGGTTTTTCTGGATGCTGAGCTCACAGCTTCCAGGACCAGAGGAAAGTTTTTCCTCTGTGGAAGGATCCCTATATACTAACAATAATGAATACGTGAACAAATAAACACACAGCAAGTGAAATAACCACTAAGACCTTTCTGGTGCCTTAAGGCATTTATTTGTCAAAGAAGTGTTGCCCTTGGCTCCAGTTGGTGTAAGGGTGCACTTAGCTCTGTGCAATGAGCTAGAATGCCTGAGGCCCCTGAGGCCCCTGAGGCCAAACCCTCCATTCCCTGGAAGAGCAATTCTGTATGAGGAAGAGTAATATAACATACCTACGTTTTGTCCAACTCCCCCAAAACATGGACATTTAAAAAATTTACCCCTGAGATTTTGCAACTAACCCATTAGGTTCTTTCCAATTTTAAGGATTTCACTGTCTAAGCAGAAGTGGGACCAGTGGTTTTCAGTCCTTCACCCTTCCTTCCATCCATCTACGTGGAACTTGGCCAACCTTCCCACTGGGCATTTAGCCTAGTGAGTGTTAGAGTTCAAAGATCAGATGACAGGGCTGTGCAGGAGCAATGAGCTGAGAGCGAGATATTTTCAAGCAGTGTGTTTACAGCAAGCTCTTGGTTTAAAAAGCCAATAACCTTTTATTTTCTTGATCAAACAATGATTTGTAGAGCCTTTATGGATTATAAATGTTGCATACATTGTTGCTTTGGTGTCTCAGAACTCGTCCCAGAAGGTAGCTCCTTTTACAAATGAAGACCTGCATTTGACAGAAGAGCCAGGTCGTAGGCTCCCAGCAGAGCCTACACCGCACCACACTGATGCTCACTCACAGACACTCCTGACAACATTCCTCTCCCTGCACACTATGGACACAAGAGAGCTCGGAAGGACATTTCCAGTCTTCATGCCTGTGGGAGGCTCTACAGTCAAGCGTAGGGGCCTCTCCCTCTTTTCTCCACCCACCATAAAAGGAGATGGCAGATGAGGCAGTAGGGTGTGGTGGGTTAGAGTGCTAACTCTAGGACCTGGATTTAAATACATCTCCCTCTCTGATGACA
>NW_006383012.1:4856257-4859646 GCF_000327345.1 Myotis davidii | reverse complement strand
CTCCTGCTGCCCCTGAGGCCAAACCCTCCATTCCCTGGAAGAGCAATTCTGTATGAGGAAGAGTAATATAACATACCTACGTTTTGTCCAACTCCCCCAAAACATGGACATTTAAAAAATTTACCCCTGAGATTTTGCAACTAACCCATTAGGTTCTTTCCAATTTTAGGGATTTCACTGCCTAAGCAGAAGTGGGACCAGTGGTTTTCAGTCCTTCACCCTTCCTTCCATCCATCTACGTGGAACTTGGCCAACCTTCCCACTGGGCATTTAGCCTAGTGAGTGTTAGAGTTCAAAGATCAGATGACAGGGCTGTGCAGGAGCAATGAGCTGAGAGCGAGATATTTTCAAGCAGTGTGTTTACAGCAAGCTCTTGGTTTAAAAAGCCAATAATCTTTTATTTTCTTGATCAAACAATGATTCGTAGAGCCTTTATGGATTATAAATGTTGCATACATTGTTGCTTTGGTGTCTCAGAACTCGTCCCAGAAGGCAGCTCCTTTTACAAATGAAGACCTGCATTTGACAGAAGAGCCAGGTCGTAGGCTCCCAGCAGAGCTTACACCGCACCACACCGATGCTCACTCACAGACACCCCTGACAACATTCCTCTCCCTGCACACTATGGATGCAAGAGAGCTCGGAAGGATATTTCCAGTCTTCATGCCTGTGGGAGGCTCCACAGTCAAGCGTAGGGGCCTCTCCTCGCTCTTTTCTCCACCCACCATAAAAGGAGATGGCAGATGAGGCAGTAGGGTGTGGTGGGTTAGAGTGCTAACTCTAGGACCTGGATTTAAATACATCTCCATCTGTGATGAGAGAGGTGATCTTGGGCACATTATACCACCTCTCCATACCCCCGGTTCTTCATCTATATAAAATGAAAATGAAATAGGAAAATGAAAATCCTCATAGGATTGCTGCCAGCATCGCTTGAGATAAGCTAGCAAGGAGCGTTCAGTATCGAATAGGTGCTCAATAAATGCTACTTGTTAAGTCCTTTGTAGCTCAGATATTCCATAATTCTATGACTGTTTAATATTGACCAGCATTTATTGAGTACTTATTACATTCCAGGCACTTCTAAGGGAAATTTGTATAATAGATTTCATACATATGTGTATAATGGATTTCATACATATGTATACATAAATTAGATTTTGTATATATAATATAGAATTTATAGAGAGAATATGAAATATCTATACTAATAATAGCCTAGGGTCATCACCACCAGACGGGTTGACCAAACACCAGGAAGTGCATAGAGCACATCTAGGTCCCTCCCCCAACCCCCAGACTCCCATTGATGGATGGCCAAAGGGGAACCCAGGGGAACCAGGCTGGGTGATAGCAGAGCGGGGCTGGGGACTGGCGAGCAGGCAAAGGCAGATCTCCTGGTCCCTCCCCCCAGCGGGCAGGCCCCAATCGATCCTCAGTTTCTTCTGAAAGGAACATGGTGCCTCCACTGCGCAGCCTCCCAGGATGTGGACTCACCGCTGTGAGAGGCTCCGGAGGGGACACTCCAACAAGGACTTCGGCACCTGCAGCGACCCTCTCAGCCTTCACTGCTGGGAGGTGGACGGAGAGCATCAGCTCTAAAGCACAAACACCCTCCTCAGGAAAAGCCGCCACCTGCCTACTCCACAGTGCTGCCCTGTCTGCAGGAAACTGCACATGCACCTCCCTGTGGGACGGGCAGGGCCAGAGCCTGAGTTGAGTGGCTCTGCGATGGGGGAGGGGCCGAGCCAGGCGGCTGGGCCAGGGCAGGGATGGAGGGAGGGAGGGTGGGGCAGGAGCAAGGGGGCAGCCCTGGTTATAAGTAATATCCTTATCTCCGTTTGATAACTGGAACAACTAATCCACAAGGAGACAGAGAAGTGGCCCAGAAGAAAGGGGAGCAGCCCTACCCACCAGCGCCCTCGCACTCCGCCAGCCGGGCACCCTCAGGACTTCTCTGGTGCAGAACCAGGTGCTCATGGGAAGCTTAACAAGTGTCCCCAGGATAGTAAACACTCACTGTGCTGGGTGACATAGGAAGAAATCAGAGACTGGCACCCAACCCCAGAGACAGGCACCCACACCCAGAGACAGGCACCCAACACCCAGAGACAAGCAACCAACACCCAGAGACAGGCACCCAACCCCAGAGACAGGCACCTAACACCCAGAGACTGGCACCCAACACCCAGAGACTGACAACACCCAGAGACAGGCACCCAACACCCGGAGACTGGCACCCACGAGAGCCAAGCTGTTCTCCTGGCTCCCCAGCATTGCGTTCATTTGCCTAATATCCATTAAGAGCGTTAGAGGTTCACTCAGTAGGAAAGGAAAGCAACCCAAACTAACTAAACAAACAAAATAGTCACTGTATCCCCAGAAAAGCATCCTTTTTAAACCTGTGCTCCCTTTCGATGCCGCTGTCCCCGTGGAGTTAGGTAAAATGTCCTCAGTGCCCTCCCATTGACCCCCTCAGGAAACATTTCTGGAGCCCACGGGGTGTCGGCCCCAAGCCAGGCCGAGACAGGCACCCAACACCCGGAGACTGGCACCCACGAGAGCCAAGCTGTTCTCCTGGCTCCCCAGCATTGCGTTCATTTGCCTAATACCCATTAAGAGCGTTAGAGGCTCACTCAGTAGAAAAGGAAAGCAACCCAAACTAACTAAACAAACAAAATAGTCACTGTATCCCCAGAAAAGCATCCTTTTTAAACCTGTGCTCCCTTTTGATGCCGCTGTCCCCGTGGAGTTAGGTAAAATGTCCTCAGTGCCCTCCCATTGACCCCCTCAGGAAACATTTCTGGAGCCCACGGGGTGTCGGCCCCAAGCCAGGCCCTACAGAGAAAGACGGGGAGGCCCTCCCCACCCCTGAGGAGCTCTCCCTGTGGTCAGAGCAGAGCCGAAGACGGGACAATCCATCTGTCCTGTGTGCACCTAGATGAAAAGCAACCAGATGCAAACTATGTTTAATCTAAAACACTCCTGCCGGGACACCCCAAACTCCCACAGGGACACCCCACGCGCTCCTACCAGGACACCCCATGAGCTGCCACTGGATTAAAGTAAAAAACCATGGCAGTATGCACACTCCCTGCTTCCGAGTCTAGAACTGGAAGACATTCAGCTCTGTGACACCATGTGTGATAATAAAAACATTGTATACTAATTAGACCGGACAGTCAAACAACCTTCTGGGCATCATTCTGGATGTCCTTCCGGACAAAGCTGCTGTGGCAGAGGCGGTTAGGGGCAATCAGGCAGGCAGGTGAGTGGTTAGGGGCAATTAGGCAGGCAGGCAAGCAGTTAAGTGGTTAGGAGCCAGCAGTCCCAGATTGTGAGAGGGATGTCCAACTGCCGGGTTAAGCCCGATCCCTGTAAACCAGCAG
>NW_006383012.1:4845877-4856195 GCF_000327345.1 Myotis davidii | reverse complement strand
TATATATAAATATCACATAACAGCACTATAAGGCTAACACTATTTTTATAATGACACACACCCATTTTACAGATGAGGGCACTTACCAGAGGGATTAAGCAGTTGGTCTTCGACCTCAGAACTGCAAAGAAGCAGAGTCAGAATTCTAACTTGAGAGTCTCAACCACTTTGCTCTTCCTCCCACCTCAGAAAGAAGAATGAAATCATTTCATAGTTCTGTGTGCATTTCTTGGCATTGCCTCCAAACAAGAAAGCCTTTCAGATTTAGCTCTTTGATCTCATGCAGGAGAATCTACCCACTGCTGTTGCCTACCCTGGTCATTGTCATGTCGTTTGGCATTTGATGAGTGCGACATCAAGGGGTCCTATTTCCCTCCAACTGTACAGAGCAAGAAGGTTATGAAGAGTCCATACCAGCGATTTGGGGCAGGTAAGCTTCCAGATCACCACGGCCTTGAGACCCCACACGAAGCACAGCAAACAGGACTTACTAGAAGCCAGGAGGTCCCAGGTTCAGTTCTCAGCAGGGAGCCCTCTCCCTGGGTTTCTTGCTTTACCCCTGCTCCCTCTGAGCTCCAGTGCCAGGGTGATGATTCATGCACAAGCTCTGTTTGAAATGTGAACCAACAGGAAGTTCCCCGACTTCTAGCTTAGGACAGATTTTCCTCTCGCCCCAAGTTGAAATGGAAGCTGGTATCCCAGGGGAAGTCCCTGGCTTTTAATCTTCTTGTGGCTTGGCACAGACCTGCAGGCCTGCCAGTCCAGTCGTCTAGAGAAAAAGAAAGAAAGAAAAGAATACATATTTAAAAAAGAATTCCTGCCAGACTTTGGACCGTAGTCACAATGACTTATTGAGAACAGTGGCAGCCCAGCCTTGACCTGCTGTGGCTACCATTGAAACGATTCCCTTGCTTCCACCATCCATATCCTGCCCTGTCCTCCTGGGGATGAGAGGAAGGATTAGGAAACAAAAGCCTGGCTTCTCCAACACCTGTGTACAGGCCAAGGATCTCCAGGAAGACTTGCTGATCATCCGTAATGAGAATATCAACAGGGTGACACTGAGTGGTTCCTGCACAGCACCCAACAGTCCTTAGAAAGAAGCAGGCTAATGTGAATGGCCACTCTTACACCTGCTGAGGGGGATCTGGCTACCATAGGCCCTTTGGCATATTTTCACTTATATTAAATTTTTTAGGGGACCCTGGCCAGCGTGCTCAGCTGGTTTGGAGCGATGTCCTGTACTCCAAGGGTCATGGGTTTGATTCCAGGTCATGGCACATAACCAGGTTATGCATTCAATCCCCAGTTGGGAAGTGTACAAAAGGCAACTGATCTCATTCTCTCTCTCTCTCTCTCTCTCTCTCTCTCTCTCTCCCCTCCATCTCTATCTAAAAAAAAATCAATTAAAATAATTTTTTAGGGTGAAAGAGGAAGTGGCTAATAAATTTTATCTTCTTCGATCACCTTTAGAAGTGAACATACAAAATTTTAATCTATTTTATTACTAGCATAACTGGGTTGGAACAAGCCCTACCAGGTATTCATTGAGTGGCCTTAGCTAATTTAAGTTTCCTCATCTTCAAAATGGGGTGGATAGTGTTGACCTCACACGATCTTTTTAAAATTAAGTGAGGCCTGGCCGGCATGACTCAGTGGTTGAGCATCAACCTATGAGCCAGGAGGTCATGGTTCAATTCCCAGTCAGAGCACATGCCTAGACTGTGGGCTCCATCCCCAGTAGGGGGCATGCAGGACACGGCTGATCAATGATTCTCTCTCATCACTGATGTTTCTCTCTCTCTCTCTCCCTCTCCCTTCCTCTCTGAAATCAATAAAAATATATTTAAAAAATAAAAAAAGCCTATAGTATAGTGCTCAATCCACGGTAAGCATTAAACAAAGATGATTTCTCTATTTTTCCCTTTTGCACCCCATGCACAGTACAAATATTATTGGTTCCTTCATTTAGAAAACACAGCTGGATTTCAGACATGCAGACATGATTAGACTATCAGCCACTTCTGCGCAGGACAGGTTGTTTTAGGAGAAATATTTTCTTGGAGCATATTTCCTTGTATGTTTGTTTAGGTCACCATTTGACTAGAAATCAATAAAAATAGTCTTTATTATTTTTACATTTGAAAAAAAAATATTTTTACATTTGGTCTTTAACTAGCTATTACTAGTTATTGCTCTAAGTAGTTTATAAAAAGCTTGTGCTGATCTCCACTCACTTGGGAACTGGAATGCTGCCCACAGACCATCCTCATAATCCAGAGACCTAACCAAACATGGGACAGAGAAAATCACTTTAACATTGTGTTTCTTTGGGGAAAAAAATCTATAAATCAGTAATACAAACAGATGGACTTCCCATCCATCCATCCATCCATCCATCCATCCGTGTGTCTGTTCACCCACATACTCATTCACTCAGCCCACCTGTTCTAGGCTTTATGGTCATATTTCCCTAATAGTATTACAAAGCTCTTTGAGGACCTTAATTTCTGGCACTTCTGGTCTATGTAGGCCCCTGACTGAGGTGATTAATATGCGGGGGGACAACTGGCTGCTACTAGTGTCTCCTTTGGGAAAATGCTCTTCACTTCAACCTACAAATCGTTCTGTGAAATGTCGTTTTTTAGCTGTGCACAATGCTATTTTCATCTCAATCAGGGTTTTGAGGATAAGGAAGTTGAGACATAAAGTAAACTAAATAATGCCCCAGTGCCTAGCCCAAGATGCCCACACCCTAATCCCCGGTACCAGCACTTAAATAATCAACCAGCACTGAGCAGCCACATGCCCAACAGACCAGTGGTCCCTCTCATTCCTGAGGGTATATGATCCATTTGTGATGGAAAAGGGCTGTGTTGGAGGATCTGTACTTTCAGTAAAATCACAGCTGGTTCACACTTTCTCTTCTAAGTTATGACAGGTCTTGTGGGAGCTGAAGACCAATTTCTCATTCAGACATGAAGATATGGAAAGTGTGGGTGGTTAAATAAAAATGCACTAATTAGCCTTCTGAGTAAACCACACCTACCTGAGAAGCTACCACTAATCTTCGACTAACCATGATAGACATCTAAAGGGAAATAACCATGTATAGGAACAGAGCAGGTGATAAAACACTTCTAGTGCTCAAAGAATTTATATTTTAGTAGCGAAAACAAGGAGTTATATAATTTTAGATAGAGAGAAGTGCTATGAAGAAAGACAAGGCAGGGTAAGTAGCTCAGGAATGGTGAGGAGGGGCAGGTTAAGTTAGGTGGAATAGCTGGGAAGAGAAAGGCCTCTCTAAGGCCCACATCAGAGTGGAGTGAGGGAGTGGGCCATGTGGATATGTAAAGGAGGGCTCTATGCAGCGCAAGCCGCAGGTGCAAAGGCCCTGAGGCAGCAACCATCTGGGCAAGTTTGAGAAACTTCAAGAAAGCCAGTGCTATAGAGCAGGCTGACAGGAAATACGGGTGAAAGTCAGAGAGGGTCATGTAGGGCTTTCAACCATGGTGAGCACCTTGGATTTAATTCTTATGCAAGGGGAAGACCTTAGAAAGCTTTGAGCAGAGAAGTGATAGGATCCAGTAAACTCTTATAAAGGAGACTCTGGAGGATGGATTCAAAAGAGAAAGAGTAGAAGCACGGAGGCCAGGCGGGACGCTGCTGCAGCGGGGCTCAGATGAGATGCAGACGGGTTGCAGTGGCCGTGAAGGTCGTGAGAAGTTGTTAGACGTGGGCTTTCTCTTGCAGGTAGAGCCAGCAGCTTTGCTCACAGATTCGAAGGGCGACTATGAGAAAGGACTGGACATTGAGTGTGCCTTCTAAATGTATGGCCTAAGCAGGTAGATGCAATGGTTCTGTTTCCTGAGGCTGGGAAGAGGTTTGGGGAGTGGGGGGTGGGGGGAGAAAAGATTTCTGTTCCCTAAAAGTTGATGGAAAAGGGCTGTGTTGGAGGATTTGGACTTTCAGTGAAATCACAGTTGGTTCACAACTTTTTCTTCCGAATCCACACATTATTTTTGGCTCCTCCCAACATCCCTGTGAGCTGGGCATTTGGGGCTGAGAGGAAGCCGTGGCAGCTGGAGCAAGGGTCTGCAGAGTGAGGGCTGACGTGGTGCAAAACAACCAACCAACAAAACCGAAACAATAATGACAAAGCAGAACAATAGTAATAAATAAAAGAACTCGCCCAACACAGAATGCTCAGGTAACTAAGCAATATTGGGGACATACTTATATGAAGAAAATTACTGCTCTTTCTGACGTTCCCGTTTAACTGGGCACCTCTTTTTTAGGGGACATAGCCACACTCAGTGCCCACTCCTTGTGTGATGCGCGGGCTCCTGGCTCTTCCAACTTCTTGCCTTCCTCCAATCTCCCAGCAACTTGACATCTTCAGCATCTGCCCACATTCTTCCTCCTCCCCTTTGCATGCATAGCCATTATCCTCAGAAAGAACCTCTTGTCTATTAGAATCTTTTTGCATTTCCTTCCCCCATCTCCCACCCCCCTCTTCCTAATCTCCTGTGGCCTAAATTACTTAATGGGACAGGTTCCTTTTTAACACACTCCAACACTTACTCAGCACTTTCTGTGTGGCAGGCGTTGTGCTGTGCGCTTGGCACTCATTAGCTCTTTCACTCTTCACCAGACCCTTGGAGTTAGGTACCGTTTCCTCGGTACCTACATGGCACTCGTTCCCTTTTAAGATGGAGAAGCAGAGGTTTCGGGAGCCCCAGAGATTCCTCAAGATCCTACAACTCGGAAGTGCCAAAGCTGGGATTTGAACAGGGCTGTCTGACCAGGGCCTTTGCTATTGACTAGCTCGCAGGGGAAACAGGATGGCGAGCCTTGGGCTCCGCTAGTCCAGCTTTCCAGCTTGTTCACGGTAGCTTTCCGAAGTCCCTGGGATTTGGAATAACCATGGGAGAAATCGCTTCTTCCATGCCATGTGGGTGGCCTGGAGGATTCGAAGTGTTGACAATATAACAATCCATAAGATGCATATGTATTCTGGGAAACCTTATTTTTAACCCTGAAGTGGAGCGGGGGGGGCGGGGGGGGGGGAAGAAGTGTCACCCACAGGCTCTTGAAGGAAGACTTCAGCAGCCACTGCCAGCCAAGTAAATCCTAAATCAAACCAGGGACACCGTTCTTTAAACACGTTTGCTGAGGCTAAGGGGCAAATAGTTTATGCTGATTCTGGGTAACCATCCACAAATATACTGTGTCAAAGAGCCTTTTTTTCCTCCAAGTGTTCCATATCGTTTTTGGTATAAGCTGCCTCTATGCTTTAACTGTCGGTAAATATTTGTGCCATTAATGCATGCTGGTAAATGTCTCGAGAGGAAAGCCGGCTTCTAGTGCCAGTTGCCATTAGTAACACAAAAAGAAAAAGACTGTTTCTTTCATCTCAGTGCTTAAAAACCGTCAGCACTTAATACAGCTGGAATCTTCAGAAAGGATAATCTGCGAGAGCTGATGTTCCTCAGCTTTTAAGAGTTGGTCCTTTCCTCTGGTATAAAAAGCATTCACTTGAGAATTGTTTTTTTCCCCCTTGCCTACTTCCCAGTAATCTAGTTAATATTAATTATGAAAAGTGATTGTACAGAGAAGTTCTTCTTTAAAATGTCAGAAACGTTGTTAGAGGGAGCATCTTGCATTGTGGGACCTACAAGGCACTGGAGGGGAAGGAAACAGGAGACGCCCTTCTTGTCTAGAAATGATTGCCTTCGTGATTGGAGAGGACCGGGAATGAGGTGCGCCTGCTGACACCAGCTGGAGAAGCTAGGCACCTGCACCCATTCACGGCAAACTGTCCGGTGGTCTGCTCCTCCCTCACACTTCCCCGGCTTCCTCTAAAGTCGCCCTGGGCTTGAAGTTACTGTGAAGCCTGTGAAAGTTCCTGGGCAAGAGGCCCCTAGTTCTTGAATCCTTTGCCATTCAAACTGGAGGTAGGATGGCTAATTGAGTATTATGGATTGAATGACTGTGTTCCCCCCTAAATTCATATGTTCAGACTTAACCCCCAAAGTAATGGTGTTTGGAAGTGGGGCCTTCAGGAGATGATTAGGTCACGAGAGTGGAGCCCTCAGGAATAGGATTAGTGCCATTATGAGAGACCCCAGAGACCTCCCTCACCCCTTCTGTCATGTGGGAACACAGCAAAGAGGTGAAGTCTATGAACCAGAAAGAAGATTCTCACCAAACAGTGAATCTGCCGACACCTTGATCTTGGACTTCTCAGCCTCCAGAGCCGTGAGAAATAAATGTTTGTCGTTTCTGCCACCCGATCCATAGTAATTTGCTATATAGCAGCCCAAACTGATTAAGAAATGGGGTCTGCAAGTAGCCAATGCCTTGCTGGCCCTTTGGTGGTCTTTTCCAGATGCTTAATTCAGGCTTTGCTGCTATTCGTGCTGATGTGCAAGGGAGCCTCTGGTATCAGGATAAAGCATGTTGTCCTAGGACCACCTTGTATATCTGCAGCCATAACCCCATGTGCCTTTCCGATATAAATCTTTTGGCACAGATTGGCTTTATATACTTAAAACAAACTCGTTAGAAAATTGTAGCACTGTAAGTATTTATAGTGCTAGAGAAACCAAAAGCCAACTCATCATTTTTGTTGATCACATAGTTTCAGAGGACTATCCAGGCATGAACCTTGCAAGATGGAGTTTCCACAGCCACACCAGTTTCCACTGCAGTGGTGGCTGGGGCCCTCCCAATGTAGTGTGCTTGCGTTAATGATTTCTAAGTCAAAATGAATTATTTGCCATCAGATCCAAAACAAAGCCCTGAGGTCTATCAAAAGGGTGACCTATGGCCTGAGGGCTTACGGGCAGGGAGAGAGCAGAATTTTCTGGGTGTCCACAGGGCTCCAAGGATGGGTGGGAAGAGACAAACTCTGTGGCTTCGATGCACAACAGCTCCGACCGCCAACGGAAACATGCAAGGAATGGCTCCCTTAATCCTGCTCTGTTTACGAAGACATTTTAAAGGCTGCGGTCCACATTCGCAGACACTCTGAGAACATAAACAATCCTATGACATCACTCGGCTGAAGGCTCATTTAAAATAGACAAGGGTGTCGAAAGTCTACCGTGGAAATGAAGGGCGTCATGTCGTCTTACAAGAGGATTTGCTGAAGGAGAAGAGATGCTTGAAAACATATTTTCGGTGAAAGCTCCAAAACACTTATGCTCCTTCCCTAATCCTTTTAGGCATGTACTTGATCAGCTCCACGTTCCGTGCTGAGGGGAAGCAAAAATGTGTCAACAAGCGAGCCTTGCCCTCAGAACTGAGCTTCTCAAACTGTGATGTGTAGGTGGGTGCAGATGCTAGTTGAGCAGATCTGGGCGGGGCTGAGCTTCCAGGGGATGCTCATGTCACTGCACACACGTGCTGCTGAAGGTCCTAAAACACTCACAAGGCAAACAGGGTAAAAGAACCCTTTGATCGGCAAATCTCTGAAGAACTGACAAGCATCATTCCTTCAGAAATTAGGGATACCCGGGCTGCTGCTGTGTGTCTCCCCGCCTAATGACACAGGTGAATTGTTGCTTTCAACTGACCACCACAGCTTGCCACCTGGCCAGATGCCCGCAGGAAAAAAGCCAGACCGGTGAAAAGCTAGGCAGAAGGGCGTGCTCCTAGGACGTCAGGGGCCATCCTTGGTAGCCAGAGCGGCGGAATCAAAGATTTCAGGCGACACAATGCGAGACTGGACAAAAGAAAGGATTTGTCAACCAGTGTCTGCGCCCTATCAGTGGAAATCGTTTTCTTTCTCACAGTGAGGCCTTGGTGGTGGTTGTTTTTTTTGAGGTTGTAAGTCACAAGGAAACACAGAAGCCCAGCACTTCTTTTGAGGCCTATTTTGCGGCAATCTGTAAACATAATAGGCTTCGGATGGTTTATGGAAACCTGCTCAGAGTGCAAGCTCAGGGCAGAGCCTAAAGCTGACGCTTCAAGTAGGTTAGTGGCACCTTGAGAAAAGACAGAGAAACTCAGATTTGAGCCGATTAAGATAGCCCAGAATTGCACTGTCTTCCTCGTGACAACAGCGCCCTGCCTGCTTCCCTTGCAGGGGGAGCTTGGTCCTAAGTAAGAACGATAAGTAGGAATATATATTAACCATCATGACACTCTCCTTTTGCCGTCAGAATTTCAGGTAATGAAAGGATCGAAGTTTAAGACTAGAGTTGACTGAACACATACCCGTCCTGGAATAGGATGTGTAGTCTTGATAACTAAGTGTTTGCCCCGATGAAGTTGTCTAGGACAAAGGCTTTTTTTTTTTTTTTAATCCTCACCCAAGAATGTTTTTGTTTTTTTCTTTCAATTGATCTTGAGAGAGAGAAACATCCATTGGTTGCCTCTTGTACATACTCCAACCGGGGACTAAAACCTACAACCCAGGTATGTGACCTGATCAGAGATCGAACCCATGACCTTTCGTTGTATGGGATGACGCTCCAGCCAACCGAAGCACACTGGCCAGGGCCCAAGGCGCTTTCTTAATAGTGTTTTTATGTCTCTGATCTAAGGGGCATGAGGTAATACTCTATTTATAAACTGAGTATGTGTAACTGCTCAGTGTTTTTGAAAATTAACTTTTTTTAACACGAGATCAGTTCTCTCTCTATAATAAATGCTTCCGAAGGCCAATAACTAGAGTGCTATGATTTTTACTTCAGATGACAATGTATGTCGGCACATTTATTTCTATAAAAGGGAACAGGAGAGTCTTACTTTCCAAAGAACAGCCTGTGAATTCTGGGGAAAGCGGGCTGGTTTGTCTGTTGATTCTTGATTCATGATCCCTGCTTCAATTTTGAACATTTGGTATATTTTAGATGGCAGAAAACCAGGGACAAGTCTCATAAACTGACCCTACATCCACTTTATTATTGAAAGAAGATAGTTTTACACCATCTGACTTATTGCCAAATTAATAAATGGCAGCCCGTCACAAACAACTTCAGACGTTGATTAACCCTTTATGCGAGGCATTTCGGTGATTCCCAAGCGATTACTTAGTATTTTGTGAGTGTTCTAGCTTCAAAAGAAATGCGAGTTATATTTTGTGTGGAGGATGACTGAGGAGGGTCAATTCTTTTCCTGTTTTCTCATTTTCCCACGACCATAAGACACATCCAAAGGAACAGAAACTGAGGTTAGACATTAAGCACGATATTTTAACCAATAAATACGAGCATTAAACCCATCATTAGACCCAATAAAGTATCAAAAGTTCAAAAGAAACCACCACCTTGAAAACAAAGTGCAAAAAATCTTTGCCATGAATTGTCCCCCCCTTAACAAAAAATGTGCTCAGAATAAGGCTTGGAATCATCTGAAAAGTTTCAGGTATCTATTAGAGCTAAAACAGCATAGTTTGCACATAGCAGGCGATATATAGATTATCTGACAACTGAATGAATAAAAGACTGAATGGAGGAATTGCTGAACATCAGGAAATATAATTACTTTTATTCACATTATGGGCAGCTTACATCCACTCCTTGTTCCTCCCCCGCCCCATTCACTGTCCCTTCCTCTGCTGTATTACAGGGAAATACACTTCCCAGCCCCCTTGTCAACTGGCTTCCTCAATAAAGGATCCATTGCTTTCCAGCTACACGGCACCTGTGGGCAAAGCTACTTAGGGAAGTAGAGGTCCTTGGTGAGCATGGAGACCACACACGGGATCTGCTTCTTCTCGTGGAATTGCGGGTCGTTGGACCGAGACTCGAAGTTCCTGGCCACCTGGTAGTTCACCCTGGTGAGGATCTGCAAGAGGTCCAGGCTTTTCCCGTGCTCATTCAGGGTGGCGCAGAGGGCCTGCACAAACCAGGAGCCGCATCCTGGGCTCCTCCACGAGTAATAGCCTTCAACAGGACAGGAAGAAGAGCAAGTCAGCTGCCCTGGCCGCGGCCTCACTCACCCCTGACCGTGAGCTCTCGGTGTCTGGGGCCCTCCCACGTACCTTTCTGAAACGGTGTCACTCTACTCTGCACGTGAGTCCCTAATGAGAATCACGCCGGGGTGCTCAAAGGGCAAATGTCTTAAGGTTTAGAGAGCTGCGTGGAGATGCTCAACACAGGACTTGGTGGACCAGCAGGGATGCATGTCAGATTCCTAAGTGAGTGTGTGACCAGTTGAACACGGAGCCTGCCTAAGGAGAGGCTGGAGAATGGCCCCGTAACTGGAATGCCTCACCATTCTTTGGGGGGAAGTGCTACTTTCCAATCCAAGGAGGACCCCAGAGGATTTTGAGATGGGTTCTTGCTGCTGAGGGAGAACTAAAGGC
>NW_006383012.1:4839075-4845839 GCF_000327345.1 Myotis davidii | reverse complement strand
AAGAAATCTCGAAGTGAGAGGCGGCTGAAAGAGCAATTACCTTAGGGGCAGAGCTAGGAGAGCCAGCTACCCTGGGAGGGCTGGAGGAAGGGGGCCGTGGGCCAAGGAATGCGGGAGAAAGTGAAGACACCGATTTTAACCCCTACAGCTTCTGTCTGAAAGGGATGCAGCTCTGCCAACCCATTTTGGAATTGTGACCTTCAGAGCTGTTAAGATCACACAATTGTTCAGCCACTATGTTTGTGACCTTCAGAGCTGTTAAGATCACACAACTGTTCAGCCACTATGTTTGTGGTAGTTTATCACCGTGGCAATGGGAAACGCATACAGCCCCAAGCCTGCACTCTGATGGTGGAATGGCATGGCCCAGTGAGCAGATAAGGGACTTGATACCTGGCACTGTGGAATAGGCAAAGAGAAAGTCGGCCTCGACGGGGATCTTCTGTCGAGGGCTGGCATCTGTGTCACCGATAGGCCCTGAGTCGGCCTGGATCCCGTCATCGAGCTCTGTCCCGCGGCATGCCTAAGTGGCAAAGCAGAGATCACTCCGTGGAGTCAAGAACAGAAACACGCGTGCTGTTCCCTGCTGTGTCCCAGTGCCTGGAACCGTGCTTGGCATGACTGAGGAGCTCAGTGATAATCTGCTGAATGACTCAATGAACGTTGAACTGAGTTCGTCAGCAAAGCAAGTAGCAGTGTGGAAACTCATAAAGAAACCCTCATGATTTGTGATCTGAAGCCAACACAGAAGCCAAGCATTAAGAGGTAGAAAAACAAAACCCTCATTTGCATACCCCGATCGAAACAGCGCGTAGATTTGTAGAGAAGATACAGTCCAAGTCACGCTGTAACCTTTTCCCCCTTTCAGTGGGGCTGGCTTTGAACAGGGTTTACCTGGATGAAGAAGAGCTTGGGTTTCCCTAAAAGGGTTCTGCATCTGTCCCCCCGAAAAAGGCTCGTCAAGGCCTTGATGTCCATCTTGCCATCCGTTCCGTAAATCGAGTTTTCTTCTCCATGGCTCAACAAGACGCAGGCAAAGCAGGCTGCATTACTGTGGTCCTCCTCAGAGGCTGCAAGCAAGCGATTTGAACAGTGACCAGTCAAAGCACAAGCCCTGTGGGACCTCAGAGGCGGTGCCCGCTTCCGCCTGGCAGCTGCCACTGACAGAGAGCCATGCAGGGGGAGAAACACCCCAGTGGAGAGAGGGAGGACCAGTGGAGAAGTTAGAGAAGTCTAGCATTCTCAGTCTGAAACCAGAATGGAGCTGTCTCATGAGGAAGTGACCCCACAGGTGCGAGGGTTTAGGCAGCTGCTGGGAGGCAGCATTTTGGGGTGCTGAAGGAGGTGGCCCCGCTATCTGTTAGGTCTGTGACATCAGGCACATTTCTTTGCCATTCTTTGTCTTGGTTTCCTTGTCTGTAAAATGGATAGGATAGTATCTATTATGTGAGTTAATATTTGTCATGCAAGTATTTGTTAAAGAAAATACAGCATCATGCCAAGTGAAATAAGCCAGTCACTAACGGACAAATACTTGATGTTCCCACTTACGAGGTCCCTAAGGAGTCAAATTCTCAGAGACAGAAAGAATGGTGGTTGTCGGGGGCCAGGGGAGGAGGGAACGTCATTGTGAGGTACATGGGATTATTCTTCTGTCTCTTCCACCAGGGAAAAGTTTACTCTTAAACTGTGTGGTGAGCGGCATGGCATCCACTTGTTACTTCCCTAGGAATCAGACTTTTGAAGTTGAGACTTTCTGTAGAGACAGATCTTATTTCTCTTGCTGTCATAGAAGCTGATTTCATCTTTTTAGGGAGAAAGCTAAGTTTCCTGAAAGAGACCCACCCACCCCGGAGACAGGTATGGAGTGGTCCGGAGGCAGGAAAGGCCCCCCACCCTGAAATCCCTGTGTCCTGCAAAGCATCCTACAGAGACCAGCTGGGGCCCTGCTCCTCTCTCGGGCACAGGAAAAGGACACAGGGAGGAGGGGGTGGGCACGCACCTTTTTTCAGCACAGCATACATCTGGTCACAAGAGTAGTTGTTATACACCTCCACGTCGAAACCCAGGTCTCCGAAGGTCTTGAAAAGGGACCCGGCATCTCTGTCCGTTCCGGTCCGGACGGACATTTCTGTGGGAGTCAAGCGCCAGTGCACGGTGAGCAATCCTCGGCTGAGCACCGTGTGCCGGCATCGCCCGGCCAGGCGCCATGTGCAGGAAGTAACTCTCAGCTGTAGTGAAGGCCAACAGCTCCCCTTGAGTCTCAGCTCATGCACACATGGGGTGCCCCAAAATTCACGCGAGATTTGAATTTTGCCTGAGCATTAGCAACAGGGTCCCTATACAGAAACTTCGACTAAAAGTTCCTGATTTCTTCACATCCCTTCCTCCTGGACATGCAAATACCATCTACAAAAGGGCCGTGTGCCCTAGTAGTTGGGCACAGCATTCTCTGCTGAATGAGTGCTACAAGTCTTAGCACCACTGGAGAAACTGGAAGGGAAGGGGAAAGGTGAGCTCGTGCCCACAGCACCTACCTATCGATTTGTCGAAGTTCTTGTTGTTGATTATGATGCATTTGCCCACCTTCTCAAAATTCATGCTATACTGATATGTAGGCTCTTGCTCCTGGGTGGTCTTGTTGGATTTCCCAGAGTCATTTTTCTTCTTCATACTAGGGAAACAGAAAGCCAGTCAGGGGCTGTGGGGGAAGCCTGGACATGAATGGCCCCTTGCTTTTACTATCAGCATGAAAGGGGCGGCCAAGGAAGCTGCAGTATCTGTGACGGAAAGACCTGAGGCAGACAGATGGCTCTGTTTAATCATCACATTTAAAAGAAACGTGCATCTTAATTGCATTAGTTGCCAGAGAAAAAAATCACAATGCAATACCAGAACGGCTGCACCTGTGGATGACCGTGCACAGCACCTGAAAGTGTCACACATGGTTGGGCAGAGCCTACTTTGTGCGGCCATGTGGTAGAAGTCTTTGAAAACTGAACTTAACTATATCCTGTGACAGAGCAATTCCACTCCTCGGCATGGGCCCCAAAGTGAGCCAACGTGTGCCCCAAAAGACAGACCACAGCACGCGTAGGAATAATCCAAATGTCCAATCACAGTAGAAAGGGTAAACTGCTCAATATTCATCGAAGGCAACAGTAGATAACAAGGAGAGTGAACAAACCATGACAGCGTGAAGCCACAGGAACGAACCTCACAAATACAATCCTGAGGGAAAGAACCAAGATTTAAAACAGCGGTTCTCAACCTGTGGGTCGCGACCCCTTTGGGGGGCGAACGACCCTTTCACAGGGGTTGGCTAAGACCATCGGAAAACACATATATAATTACATATTGTTTTTGTGATTAATCACTATGCTTTCATTATGTTCAATTTGTCACAATGAAAATACATCCTGCATATCAGATATTTATATGACGATTCATAACAGTAGCAAAATGACAGTTATGAAGTAGCAACGGAAATAATTTTATGGTTGGGGGTCACCACAACATGAGGAACTGTATTAAAGGGTCGCGGCATTAGGAAGGTTGAGAACCACTGCTCTAGGAGGAATCCGTCTTTCATAAAGTTGAGGAAACTAACACCTGGTATTCGAAGTTGGGAGGTCGTTTTCTTGATGGTTGGGATAGTTAGGGACCGGAAGGGACATAAGGACTTTCTCAGCTGCAGGTCATAGTTTGTTCTTGATGTGGGTGCTGGTTCCATGGTTGTGTCAGTTAGTGCAAATGCATTAGTGTGTGCCCCTTTCTATGTGCCCCTTGATTCAATGAACAGTGACATTATACCAGGGAAAAAGGAACAGCAATTTAAAAAAGACAGTAGGCCTCTTCCAATCTTCAAATGCCAAAGTCCAGTTTACCGAAAGTCTAGCATGTAAGCCCTGAGGCCGGACAGGGGTATCATTGAGGGGCCAGAGGAAAAAAATGTCAAATGTGAATGGAAAGCCGCCTTGCTAGTCATCCAGTCGATTGTTAAGTCGCACAAAAGAAGAGATCATTTTAAATATGTTCTGAAAAATTGCTGAATCCCTAATACCTAGAACAATGCCTAGCATATAAGTGGCTCAATAAATATTTGTTATAAACTACAGGCCAATATCCCTTATGAATACAGATGCAAAAAATCCTTAACAAAATATTATTAGCAAGTCAAATCCGGCAATCTATAAATGGGATTATACATCATGACCAAGTGTGATTGATCCCAGGAATACAAGGTTGGTTTAAATCTCTGAAAATAAATTAATTCATCCTATTAATAAAGGCCAAAGACCATACGATCAACTTGATGGATTCAGAAACGGCATCTGGAAAAATCCAACATCCTGTTATTAAAATGTGAAATAAACTAGGATGATGATGGAACTCAACTTGAGAAGGGCATCTATGAAAACCCCACAGCATCACACTTACTGAAGCAAGACTGAATGCTTCCCCCTAAGATCAGGAACAAGCCACACAGGCCCACTCTTGCCGCTTCTATTAAATACTGTAAGGGAGGTTCTAGTCAGGGCAATTAGGTTTAAAAGACTGTGTTACATAAGTGATTGAATCAATTCTTATCCCCCCATTTTTCAGATATGAAAACTGACGCCCACAGAGAGGCAGGGGTTGTCCAAGATCTCCCAGCTAGTGATCAGCAAAGCGGGACCATCAGGCTTCCATGTCAGCATTCTAGAGCCAATGCCCTTGAATTATTCATCCCCCGTTCCGCCCAAGCTCTTATCAAAAGCTGGAAGAGGGAAAGTGAAAGAGAAGACGAAGGTTGTTACCCATTAACTGTGGGTCCAAGGGTCCTGGGCTCTTGAGTTGTCATTAAATCTTATCTGTTGGGGATTCTCAGGGTATCGGAAAGGACCTGGCCTTTCCCCTTGCCCCCTCCTACGTTGGTCCAGATTACAGGTTAGCTCTCTATGTTGAGCCTTCAGTTTCCTCATTGCTATTATTCAACTTCACCATGACTATATCCTCCACTTATATAGGGCCTGATCTCTTCCAGATCTCATTGATATATGGCTAATATGCAAAGTGTCCCCTTGGGAGTTGAACAGGGAAACTGGGAGTTCAATCCCTCGCTATGACATGTGCTGACCACCAGGGGGCGGTGTGGAATGAAGGAAGGCCCCAGCCGGCAGCTGGAAGGCCCCGATCAGCCCTGATCACTGATCAGGCCTTAGGGACCCTACCCGTGAATGAATTTTGTGCACTGGGCCTCTAGTTTTATTTTTAAAAGAGAAGTCTTCTGAATCTGTTCTTCTCACTCTCCCTCCCTTTGTCTGTTTACAGGTGATACCAGGTTCTGTTCACACGTCTGCCCCCAGAGGCAGCCCCAAAAGAGCACTGGACCTGGAGTCGGACAGAAGTCTGCATCCCTCCACCTGTGCAACCTGGGCCAGCGAGTCTCCGCCCTTCACAGAGCATCAGTCTCCTCTCCCGAAAGATGGAGCCTTGTATGACTATCACAAGATTAGACAGGGGGCTCAGTGGGAGCGGGGACTGCAGTGCAGCCTTCTCCCCTCCCAGGCCTCCAAGAAAACCTCAGAGGAGTTGAGTATCAGCAAATCGAGTTTCTGTAAGCTTCAAGGACGTGCTATTGGGAAGGGGTAGGACAGGTCATTGCTGCCCTGTCAATAACCCCTACTGACAGCATCTGTGCATATTGAAATATGTGGCGACAACCCAGCCAGTGTAGCTCAGTGGTTGAGCACTGACCCATGAACCAGGAAGTCATAGTTCGATTCTGCGTCAAGTCTCAGGCTCGATCTCCAGGTGAGAGCAGGCAGGAGGTAGCCGATCAATGATTCTCACTCGTCATGGGTGTTTCTATCTCCCTCTCCCTCTCCCATCCTCTCTGAAATCAAAAAAACATATTTTAAAACACAGCTGTGCACAGCCTTTTATGGGCACCACGATCTTTGGTCTTCAATTGACATCTCTGAGGTAGGTGGAGGGCGGACAATCATACCCACTGTATAGGTCCCAATAACAGCAATCAACATCTGTCAGTGCTTTTTCTATGGGTGGGGATCTGGTTAAACTCTCAGCTGCCTTTTCTCACTGACTCCTGACAGGTCTTTAGGTCACTTAAGGCCAAAGACCCTAATCAGAGTCGCACTGAGTCTGGCAGGCTGGAGAGCACGGTTTATGCACTAAAGCCCTTTCAGAGATAAAAGCCTATTTTTATCGTTGGCAGCATGGATTATTTTAAAACCAACTGTACAATATCCAAGTAACAAAACAAGATGTGACTTCTTTTAAGCTGCCATTAGCGCATCCTCAATGATGAGCAAACAAAAGCAGTGAGCATCTTTTAAAGAGAAACAGGCTTGAATTGTCACATTAAAAAAAAAAAGGACTCCGCTTCTATCAGAATAGAATTTGGAAAATTAAATGTGTTGGTTTTTTTTTTAAAAGGACACAATAGGGGAATAAAGACATACACTTTCCATGGTTATGAAAAGTGCCTTGAAATTGAATATGAAACGTGATTCTTATGCTTGGTAAACATCTCAAAAGGGAGGTAAAGAAAGTTTCCCTTACCTGGCCTGGCCCTAACTTGAACTCTCATTTTTCAAAATGAATTTAATATCTGCTTCCTCTTTCTAGATTTGAAGGTGGCTGATTCTGCAGGAACACAGGACAGTTGTTTTGCTTAAGTGTTTCTTTTGTGTGTGACATCTAATTTTAAATGGAAATGCTTCTGGATTGACAAGTTTTCCTCCCCCCCCCCCCCCCCC
>NW_006383012.1:4820866-4839048 GCF_000327345.1 Myotis davidii | reverse complement strand
CTCTCATTTCCAATTTTGAATTTTAATAGCATCCCTCAATTAAAAGGCCTGGCTGGCAGGCATATGTGATTCAGCTAGCCCCTCACTCCCATAATGACCAGCAGGACACTTCAAAGATGCAGTTCAGTCTCTGCTTCCTGTTTGGACTGGAAAGGGCAGGGTTTTTCATCAAAACCACAGAGTATTGTAAAAAAAATGAGGAAGCTCTCTGTTCTGATGTGAGATGATTTCCAGTAAGTAGTGTGAAGCGTGGAATTAAACAAATTTGCTGCCTTTGGGGGGAAATGAGGAGGAAATAAATAGATGTTAGCAGTACTAATGTTACTGTGTATCATTCAAAGTGGGTACCTGTGTCATGCGGGGCCAGGAGCAGGACAGCAGGAAGAAATGGGAAAAAGAATTTTGACTGTATGCCTGTCAGTACATGTGAGTAAGTTCATTATTCAATAATAAATTTATTATTAATAGCTAAAGATCACTTGCAGCAAATAGATTTCGAGATCTGACCTATTTAGAAGATTACGGGATTTTTATGCTAATTGTTGAAAGGGCTCCATTTTTCTTCCCACTTTGGTTTTAACCATCTCCCCAGCTTTCAAACTTCTTACTCTTCTATGTGTCAATAACAACATTAATAGTTATAATAAATATCATTATGCCCTACCTTGGTGGTGGCGAACCTATGATACTTTTGACACGCGAACTCATTTCTTTGGTTGATTTTTCTTTGTTAAATGGCATATAAATATATAAAATAAATATCAAAAATGTAAGTCTTTGTTTTACTATGGTTGCAAAGATCAAAAAATTTCTATATGTGACATGGCACCAGAGTTAAGTTAGGGTTTTTCAAAATGCTGACACGCCGAGCTCAAAAGGTTCGCCACCACTGCCCTACCCTATCAAACACCACTCTCCACCTGGATGCAGCCTTTGGGGCTCTTGGCTCTTGGCCCGAAGGTCAAGGGAGATGTGCCTTGAGGGGCACACACTGTGGAAGGTGCCCCAGGGCAGCATCGAGGTGTATCCAGGGCCATGTATGAGGTTCACAACCTTCCATGAAACCTACAAGGTCGAGCTGAACATTCAATCGAAATTACCAACACAACCAAAATGTGTCCGCGGCACAGCTGTGGTGGAGCTGTAGCTCACCATCAGCCCAGTCAGGGGAGGAAAGATGGGTGATCCCCGTGGCAGCAGCTCATAAAGTTACCGTCTGTCTGGAAATCAACTGCCAGAGCCAAGCAGATCATCAGATAAACAACGCCCACTGGACAGGAGTTAACAGCCGCAAGGGCTCCAAAGAGCTTGCGCTAATTAACCAGCCAACGGCAGGAAGACAGCTACAGTCCACAGGGGCGGGAGGCCGGGGAGGGAACTCGAAGGGTAGTAAGAAGCTTTCAAAGATCCAGATTAGGAACTTCTTCGGCTGGCGATCATCCCCCAGAGATAAGATTTTCTAAAAGTGGCTGTTCTTGTCCCACTTTCATATAAGGCCTTTCCGGCAGAGGAAAGAGGCTGCAACATGTGAGAACACAGCCCCTAACAGGTGGGCACGCCGAGTTTCTTTTAAGTCCGGATCAATGGAAACCAGTCTTTCTCCTAAATCTGATAAATGGAGGATTCACTTCAGGTAGCTCCCTAAATCCCTAGGATCAAGTCTCGTTAACATTGGTGTGATGCTTTATGCTTGACAAAGTGTGTTACTGATCATTCGTCCATTCACTCTGCAAAATCCAGACCAGAGACATAAGAACACTCAGCAAAAAAAAGCCGGCCAGGGTATTCTTAGGCCACATTCTCTCTCTTGCCATTCTACCTCCTTCTCCCTTTGCTAATTCTCTGCTGATAAAACTGCCCATTACCTGGACCTTTTTTTTTTTTTTTTTTTTTAACATTGTGAAGACTTTGGCCAAGATTATTATGTTGACAAGAAATACACCCAGCCAGGGTCCTTGTCTTAGAACCTGCTGTTAAGTGTAAGGCTCATGATAACCCGGACCAGTGAATTAAAAGTTCTAAATCCTCTTAAAGGCTCATGTGTTCCACAATTGGCTACAGATTTTACAGCAAATCTGGCCAGAATATCACTGTGCTTAGGGCCAGATAAGCAAGACTGTAACAACTAGGAGAGCCTGGAAGAATGACTTAGTAAATGTAAGTGTGCGCAATCGGGCGGTCAATAGGAAGCAGGCTGGGTCACTGCGCTGCTTCCTGGCCATCCTCACTGTCTCTTGGTGTTGTGTTTCCTCACCAGCCCGGGCCAGTCCCGGTATCTCCGTTCCCCAGGTGTGTTCAAAGAGGCTCAGATCGCTGCCGGGAACACAGATAACGCCAGCGTCGATGATCAGGAAGGAACTGGAATTATCCGAACTTCTCAGGGACAGAGCCAGTATGTGAAGCCTCAAATTTCACAGTGCGAGGCCAACGCAGTCATTTCGACAAAGTCAAGAGGCCAAAAATGACAACCCACGCTCAGTGGTTATTTAATATAAAAAAGACCTCCTGGAGGAGTCTATGGCAGCTCCTACCAGAAAGCACCAGCGGATTATAAAACTGTCGGCTTACTTTGCAAAGAAGCGGAAAAAAATCTCAGAAAAGTGCCCGCTGAACTTTCGTAATCCGCTCCGGGCGAGAGTGTAATTTTCCCCATGGCCGGAGTGGATAAGTACAGGTTCTAGCCTCTTACAGATCCCTCAGCCTGCTCGGAACGTGAATTACAGCTTTCTATATTTGGAAGGGGCTAGCCAGAGGCATGCAAAGCCCATGAACAGAATTCCCAGGAGCTCTGTGTGTGTGCAGGCATTCATCAGCACGAGAATAAACACCCTCCCAGCACACATTTCCCCTGGGCCGGTTCATTCGGAACCAGAGCTCTGCTTTTCGTAGCTGCTTTGTCTAAATATTTTTGCGATGATTCACTCATGGCTGCCACATTTCCACAGAGGGCATCCCCAACACTCCTGACACTCCCAGGCACAGAGCGAGACCGAGAGGAGAGGAGAGGAAAGGAAAGGGGCAGGGCGATACCTCGGGTCTCCATCCGAAAGCACCCCACTGGGCATCAGTGCCAGGCTTCGCCCTGCGATGACAGGCAGCAAGTTTCCCTCTTCTCTGTAATAATAAAAACTGAACATGCCTGGAGCTCAGCCGGAGACAGAGGCTGGCGTAGCCGGCCGGACCCTGAAGGCCTGCGACTGAATCAGCAGTGAGCTGTCCGCTGGAGTTTTCCATAGGACCATTCACGCTGGGGCTGGGAGAGTCACCCTGGCCTCCCCCTTCTCTGCTGACCAGCAGAAATGCCCAGGCTCCATTCACCCTGCAGCATCCTCCCCACCCAGCGACAGCTCCCCAGGGACAAAGAGACTTTGCGTGTGCATGAGGTCCAAAGGAAAAAAGACCCACGTTCCCTCTAAGGGGCAGTCAGTAGCTCCATCTTTTAGAGCCAAAAGCTGGAAATAGCAGGGGAATGAATGGCTAAGCCAGGGACCGAGAATTAGACTAAAATCCTACCCAGCTATGCAAAGTGGTGAGCACACACAGGCAGGCAACCCACGGAAGGGCCAAATCTACCAAAAGTGGCAAAACAGCCCAGGCAGGAAGTTTGCAAAATATGTGAAATGGATAGGTAAGTAAATGAACAGAATCAGGGTGTGAGTTTATGGCAAACCAAACAGTTCAGACTCATTAGGCCATTTTTTTCCTTCTAAAGGCACTCAAGGTAGTAATACAAATAACAAAAAGGCTGGAGTAGATACCAGATCTGTCAATTTTCAATGAGGCACATAAATGTTCAATGGTTTTGAATGAAGTCAGTGATCCCAGGAGTTATTATCGTTTCCCATCTCACCTCTCCAAGGGCAAAGGCGAAAATGTGAACTCATAAAAACCAAACACTTATTAAGCAAAAGGCTCGGGTAAGCTTCTCTCCATTTCCTGGTTCAGGGTCACAGTGGGTGCAAAGTGCGAGGCTTACAACACCTGTGACCCTGGGCAGACCTCCTAATCATTTCCATGCGCAGGTCCCTGACCGACCGAGAGAGGACACCGGCTCAGTGCATTTTTCCCTGAAGCCCAGTTTGCACAAATACCCTGGGAAACAAAGTCAGTTTAATACAGGCTAGGGGTAAAAAAGATTCCTTCCCCTAAATGCACCCCTCCATGTTTTCCTCTTCCCCTTGAAAAATGAGCAGAGGAGACCCCTGACGGTAAAAATTGATCAAGGGCTTAAAAAAATCACTCAGGGGAAATAAAGAACGGAATTCTCTTTGCATCACCTATAACCGAGTGGAAGATGCAGTGAGGCCTGCATGATGGCTGCAGGCCCCAGAATTCAGGACAGTTAACACACTTCAGTCCTCATTCTTACACAACCACCTCATCCGTCTTTGGTCTTTGTCCCTTTCATCTGAGCAGAACGCACACGCACCATCACAGATGCTGGCCGGGCACACAGCCCTCAGGCTCCAGCAGCCACCTCCTGGCTGGAACACGCAAGGCCATTATGCACACTTTTAATGTGCATAATTGAGAAGCCACAGGTCTTATTTCCCTAGTACTTTCCTAGTCCTAGATTGAATTCTATACTAAGAGTGCTTTAAAATTTCTATTACTAGGAAAACCTCATTTACCTCCCTTCCTCATTTTTTTTCTTTTAACCTTAGAGCTTGTTTTTCCCCCTTTAGAAGAGCCAGGACCTAGAACAACTGGAGGTAGTCTATGCATTTGGTACGTTTACACAGCCTCAAAGTTCTCGACCCTGTGACCGTGTTTCAGATGGGTGGCTCCCTGCTCCTGAGACATGCACTTGACCTTCTCTACCAGAAAGCTCACTGCCAAGCCCTGTGGGAACAGTGGTCCCTACCCCTCCCTCGGCTGTAGTGAAGCAGAAAGGGAGCAGTTTCAATAAAGAATTAAGTTTCTTGGGTAGAAGAAAAAACCGCTCTGCGGGTGGATTAACAGGGCTGAACAGTTCGATGGCTCTGCAGTTGGGGGTGGCACTTGATGTAAGGGGGTGGGGACCCTGGACTCCCAAGTTAGGCCTGGGTCTCGGGCCTGTTCCTGCTGGGTGACTATGAGTGGAGCACTTCACTTCTCTGGTCTTAACTTTCCTTGATCTTTATAGAAGATAGATGGATAAATTACCTTTTAAGGAGTCTTCCGATTTTAACATTACGCTGCTAGCGGTTCCTCCCTCAACAGGAATTCAGCAAGCTGACAGTTACTTTAATTCTCACAACAATCCAGTGGCTGGGTGTTCACATCCCTATTTTGCTGATGAGGAAACTGAGGCTCAGAAAGGTCAAAGGACTCGCCATCGTCCCTCAACTGGCGAGTGAGAGGCAGGGCCAGGATCTGAACCCGGGTTGTTCGACTCCACTCCACTACTGATCCTCATTTAGGTGGTATAGTCCCTGCTTCAAATGCAGCACTAAATCTTTATCACTCTTTCTATACAAATTTGGGAGACAGGCATCCAGTATTCTGGAGTCCGGATCTGAAGGCTTCATTTGCTAAAAAGTAACCCGCCTCGCTATGTTTCCATGTTCCTTTCCTCTTAGGGGGCCCAGATACGGCCTCATTCAATCGACGGTTGTGATTGAATGACTTTCACTTAACATGGAACGTATTTTTCTGGAATGAATTAAGGTCTGCGTTCTTTGTTTTTCTTTCCCCCTCCAATTCTAAAGCACTGCTTTTTCTAAAACACTTTTTTCTTCCCTTTCCAGATGGAAAGGCAGGCCACCTGAGTCTTTCTTACAATTACACAAATAACACATTTTTTATAGGGACCTGTTTACATCATAACACTCACTGGGGGAGAAACCCAAGTTGCCCTGCCAAGGAAGAATTACGACCAAGTGGCATTTATTAAACACTCCGGGAGGACAAAGGCTGCAAGGACAAAGGCTGGAAGGCATAGATGACACAGAGGAGAAAGCTCGCGGGATCTGAGCCAGTGCCTCAAAAAATAGGGAGTTTATCAAGTTCTGAAAGATGGGCCGGTTCTGCCCTCTTCACTCAGGGCCAGACGGTAAACAATCCCCCGGGCAGGGACACACAGGCTCCACAGGCCCCGGGGGAATTCGAGAGGGAGTGGAATCTGTTTGCTACTTTAAAAAATGTTACTTTAATACCGACCTTGAGCAGAGCTCAGAAAGGAATCTGACTTCACTGCAGACATGTTCCTGGGCAGGGCCATCTGCTAGGACGCCCAGCTGCTCAACCAGGGCTTGGGCGTGTACCTGCAATGGCTCCTAGTGGTGCGCCAGGACCAAGCTCACCCATCTGAGGCCTCCACCCACTCTCCCAGGACCTGTGCTGTGTTTTCCCAGGCCCTGGCAGGCAGCCCCTTCTAGTCCCCTGATAACCAACTGCTTTTTCTCTGACACTTCAAGTCCCAACTCCTCCTCTCCCCAGCCTCCCACAGCTCCCTCTCAGTGCCCTACCATCCAGCGATTAGTTATTTTTTGGTATTAACTGTTTTCTGTAGCCGTGCTCAGGCGATAAGAACCCAAGTTTATATCATTATAAACTCAGGGACATCGTTAAGTTGGGTGGCAGGTAATCTGTGCTAGGTGTTAGGGTCACCTTTACATGAAAAGGAGCCCTCTTCACGTTCACAGATGACACTAGGTTTTGGTCCATAAACTAGGGCTCATAATGAATGTCGACTGTGCACATAAGGTATTTCTTTTTCTTTTTAAATATATTTTTATTGATTTCAGAAAGGAAGGGAGAGGGAGAGATAGAAACAGATGAGAGAGAATCATTGATTGGCTGCCTCTTGACCGGAACTGTATCTGGAACTCCTCAGTCCTCAGGCCGATGCTCTATTCACTGACCAAAACTGGTGAGGGTCATAAGGTATTTCTTCTAAACCATTTTTTAAAAGCCCAACAATTTACTAATTTTAAATTAATATTTAGAGGTTTTTCCTTTGTGGTTTTATGTGTTTTCCAAATGTTCTTCAATAATCAGAAAAATTAAAAACAATTTTAATAAATTTTTGTTCTTACATGAACCTAAGGAACAGGCTGGATTTTATTCAAGCCCCAATGGAATGGAAATAAAATGATGCTGCTGTGCCATCTAGTGGCAATGAGACAAAAAAGCCAGCATGGGACTGAACTACCTACCCCAGGCCAGCGAGTGCCCTCCAGGCTCTGGGAGAAAAGGAGGCTTCTTTCCAGTTCCCAGAATCCTTGGTCTCCAGGGCAGGGTGGGTAGGCAGTCTGTCCTCAATTACAGATGGCTATTGGGTGTTACTGCTCCCTAAAATGCCTTACAGAACAGCAATTCTGAGGCCTTGGAGAAAGGTGCTGGGGATGGGATGGAAGGAAGAAGGGGCCTGCATCAGCTGCAGGGAGCACCCTGATTATTCCCAAAGATAGCATCGCCGTTGAGCCTAAGTCCCATGAGAGCAAGGCAAACACCTGTTCAAGGAGGTAAACACAGCACTGGGCTTTGTGCCCTCTCCTCCCTCCTTCCCTTCCCATCATCCATCTAAGAATTAGAATCCATCCATCCATCCACCCTTCCATCCATCCACCCATCCATCATCCATCTCTCCAAGAATTAGAATTCACGATGGCTTTCATGAGGTTATCAAATAACACATTTATTAATAGAACATAAATGGTATCAGACCTTCAATGATGGAAAGCAAGTCTTGGGTGGCTGAACAGTTTGATAAGGAGAACTGGCTTTGCCCACTAAATTACACAGCAGACATTTCCCATAAACGAATAAACTCCATTTGTAGCAACAAGGTCTTAACAAAAAGAATATTTTTTTAAAGCATATGGTCTAAAAGCATTTTCCAAGAAGAAAAAACAAGGATACTAACAAATGTTCGTTAATGCTTTTTAAACTAACGTATCTCTGTTGAGGGTTTGGGCTAGACAAGTTGCTTCTAAGGAAAAGAGGAACAGGGTTGATTAACGGGTATTAGAGAAGTTTTGATAAAGCCTCTTTAGTGTTTGTCCCAGAAACTGAAAATATAAGTGTCTCTAAGGGCTGAATAACAATTCTTTGAAAGTCAGGTAATTCCCAATTCTTAATTTTCAAAACAACTGAAGAAGGACCTAAATGAGTTGTCATTTTTTGACACAGAACTTGGAAGGAATTCAAAGAAGTAATGACATCAGTTGAACAAAACTCCTGCCCACCCCATGCATTTATTCATGGCTCCTCAGAGCTAAAAATAAAAAAAAATAGGAAAAAGATGATACTAAATATCTTTCTTTCTAGCGATAAGTACTATTTGTCCACTTATTCATAAGCTAACTTTTAAGGCCAACCCATTCCATTACAGGTTGCAATTTCAACACAATTTCCACTTAGCAATTACTTTGGTGACTAACAACTTAACAATGTGGATGAATAAAAGGGATTCTATGGGAAGTAATTTCACAGGGTGATCAGATCATAAATTCCAAACTGGGCAGGTCACGGTGGGTAATCACGCCCCAGGCCTATCACTTTTTTGTTTTTAATAATTTTGTATTTTTTCAATTATAGTTGATATACCATATTGCATTCCTTTCAGGTGTACAATATAGTGATTAGACATTTATACAACTTATGAAAAGATCACCCCAATAAGGTTAGAACCCACCTGGCACTATACACAGTTACTATAATATTATTGACTGTATTGAACTTTACCCCTGTGACCATTTTTATAACTGGCAATTTGCACATCTTAACTCGTTCCCCTTTTTTACTCATTCCCCAAACACCCCTCCCACATACCATATGATCTCATTTAGATGTGGAATCTAAAAAAACAAAGGAACAAACAAAACAGAAACAAATTCATAGATACAGAGATTCTGGGCTTCACTTTCAGTCTGTGTGTGTCTTTCGATATGAAGCAAGTCTAGTGGAATTGCTGAGAGATTCTGTATCTATGAATTTGTTTCTGTTTTGTTTGTTCCTTTGTTTTTTTAGATTCCACATCTAAATGAGATCATATGGTAAGTGTCTTTCTCGGTCTGACTTATTTCACTTAGCATAACACCCTCTAGATTCATCCATGTATTGCTGATGGCAAGCTTCCATTCTTTTATTATGGCTGAGTAATACTTCCATTGTATATACGTACCACATCTTCTTTATCCACTTGCCTATCGATGGAAATGTAGGTTTCCATATCTTGGCTATTGTAAATAAAGCTGCAATGAACATAGGATGCACATGTCTTTTCAAATGAGTGTTTTGGGTTTCTTCAGATAAATACCCCAAAGTGGAATTGCTGAGTGTTTGTTTTAAAATCTACTTATCTGGTATAAGTATTGCTAGCTCAGCTTTTTTTTTTTTTTTTCATTTCATTTTCATGAACTATCTTTCTCCACCACTTCACTCTCAGTCTGTGTGTGTCTTTCGATATGAAGCAAGTCTAGTGGAATTGCTGAGTGTTTGTTTTAAAATCTACTTGTCAGGTATAAGTATTGCTAACTCAGCTTTTTTTTTCCATTTTCATTTTCATGAACTATCTTTCTCCACCACCTCACTTTCAGTCTGTGTGTCTTTCGATATGAAGCGAGTCTCATGTAGGCAGCATAAGTATGAGGTGTGTTTTCTTACCCACTCAGGCACCCTATCTTTTGATTGGAGCATAAATTCCATTTACATTTATAGTAATTATTGACAGGTATGTAGTTATTGCCATTTTATTATACATATTTTCTTCTTAACCCCTTCCCCGGCAGAAACGTGTATACTCGTTTTCACAAAATGTTCTTTTTCAGTCGTTGACGAGTATACTAAGAAAATATGGTAAAAAAATATGGTTTATAGGAAGACGAGTTACAAACTGTTTTCATAACCAGCATCAAAAATACTATATAGAACCAAAATAAAAAAATTAGTCTGAAAAAGAAACGTTTTTAACAAAAAAATTGTTGGGGAAGGGGTTAAAGAAGACCCTTTAACATTTCTTATAATACTAGCCTGGTGGCCAAGGTCAGCTGAGGCCTGTGCCCGGAGTCACTTGGTCGGAGCTACAAAGTGATCTGCGGTTGGTAGCTGCCTGTGCTGGGTTTGTAGGCACCTGAGAGAGGCTATGCTGCCAACCGAGGCCAGCTACTACTGGTGCCAAGTTTGGGGCCACTTGGCAAGAGGTACAGGGCATGCTGAAGTAGACACTGCCTGTTTGGGTACTTTTCAGAGATTTTTACGGAAGTCCTCAGCACAGGCTCAGGTCAGCCGCTTGTGAAGAAAAGCAGTGGAAAGAGGTTCAGGCCTGTGAATGAATTGGAGGGGGAGCGAGACCAGTGTTACCCTGGCTAACAGAGACTCAGACAAGCAAGCTGGGTGGGAGAGGGCTCAACAAAGAAACAATGGTGCCTGCCCTGCCCCAGAGAGCTGCCAGTCTCGACCACAGCCAGGTAATTCAGTTCCTCCAGGTATGTCCTTGTGCTTTCGAGCTACTGTCCCTACTCTGGGGCCTTTTCAAGGATGCCTGGGATTTGAGCAGCCCTCCGTCTCACCCAGAATCTCCACTGATTTTCACAGCCAGATGATGTGGGGACTCCTCTTCCTGCACTGGTGATCCAGGCTGGGGAGCCCCGTGTAGGGCTGGGAGCCCTCGCCCCTCAAGGGGGACCTTCTAGCCAAGTTATCCTGCTAATTCTTCACCACCACACATACCAGTAGGTGTGGGACCAGCTGGTTCCGGGTCTCTGCCCCACCTACCAGTTCAATGTGGCTTCTTCTTTATATCCTTAATTGTAGGACTTCTGTTCAGCTAGATTTCAGGTGGTTCTGAATGATAGTTGTTTGTAGTTGAGGTGTAATTTTGATGTGGTTGTGGGAGGTTCAGAGTATCACATCTACCTTAACCATCACCTTGACTGGAAGTCTCCAGGCCTGTGACTTCCTTAATTTTAAGCCAGACCTTCCATTGTTCTTGTGTATCTAAGTTAACGCACCTTTGAAATGCCAGAAGTAATACCCCTTGGAGGGGGTATTAACCCTCAAGAGAGCACATAACGTTAACTGTCCATAATCTAATCCTTGCCTTGCTTTCTCCCACCTCCATGTATTTCCTTCCTTAATGTCAAATGCAGAAGAGAAACTGAAAAACTGTTATTCTCCAGAGCATTTGAGATCTTGCTCCCTGGCATCAGTCATCAATTTGCCCCAAATGAACTTATAAAAATTATCCACAGGTTTGGACATTTCTTATGTTGACAATAATGCTAATGATTTATCAACATTTATTTGTTTAGATCAACTGTGAATTCATAGCTGGAACAGTAACTTAATCCACGAGAAATTAATAGTATGAATTTAGATTCCACTGGATAGGTTTAAAGGAGTTATTTTTAAATGTCAATATTTACAATACACTATTCATTTTCATAGTTTCTGGAAAGTACATCAAAAGACTCATATGCTAAGACTCATAAAATGATTATTACTTGATTTCTGTTCCTCTTTCACTTTGAAACCAATCTGCTTAACCCAAATACTCAAGAGTTGGAAAACTGAAATATTACATTTTTGTAACTATTTTGACAAGAAATTTAGGTATCATCTTAAAAATGTATGAGGGGGATGTGTAGCCTGACATTATTTGGTAGGGTGGGGTCTGTAAGCAAAAACATTCGAAAGCCACTGCTCTATTGGGCTTATAATAGTTTAGCCTGGACCAACTGACCATATATATGCCTTTAAAATTTTCAGGAGCTGGAACTTTATTTTTTGGCCATTTCATTGGGTGTTCTTGACCCTAAATGGCAGCCAGTAAATGCCAATGGAATTCAGGTCCAGGATGCTAGGGTCTTCCCACTTTTCTGAGTTTTATCTGGGATGGTATGACCCGAAGCTCTCCAGGATGTTTCAGGGAGCCAGGCTGCCCCTCCTCACCAGCTCTTCCCATCCTGAGTGCTGCCTGGGAGCCCCCCTAACCTCAACTATAATCCTCCACCTCCCGCCCCCGCCCCGGCTGTCTCTCCCAGGTGGGCTTGGCTTAGGAGCTATCAAGAAGTCTGATGCTTCTGACCCACAGACTGCTCCCGTCTCTTTCAGGAAGCCCCACTCACCCGCCCCCGCTGAGACCAGGGTTAAGGTGAGGTCTGAGGCTCCCTCCACGTTTCTAGCCCTACTTCTAAATGGGAAGCAGAGCGGAGCCATGAAATGGGTGGGTGAACCTGGCACCACCTGGGTTCTAATCTCAGCTCTTCCATTTTTAACTGTCTTCAGAAAGGCAAGCTATTAGACCTCTTAGCACCTCAGTTTTCCTACCCATTAAATGGTGATAGCAATACAACCATTTCCTGGGGTTATAAGGACTGCATGCAATACTGAGCTGGCGTACAAGAGTTTAATACACAAAGTGATTATTATTAATATTAAATGTGAGATTGAGAATTTACAAGTAAACTCAGTCAGGGAAAAAGTGGGACTCAGTAGACAGGACGCTGCCCTTTCAGTGGAGCGCCTCTGAAGGCACAGGGTGGGGGTGAGCCCAGGTTCTATGCCCAATGACTGTGGCTGCAAGTCACCTCTGGCCAGTGTAGCCCCTCAATCCTGGGCAGCTCCCACCCAGACACACAGCCTCTGGGCAGGAGACTCCATGGCTTGCTTTTCTCCCACACCTGGGGTTGTCCCAGCAACACAGGAGTACACGGGGGAACCTAGTCACAGAGCCAGCAGGACCCTGTGCAAACCTCCCCTGCACAGCGTAAACCCTCTCCCCTGAGTATCCCCCTCCCCGTGGGTGGGTGGAAAAAGCAGAGAAGCGGCCCAGGCCCCTGATTAATCCAGCCAGGAAGGAACTTACCTCTGGATTAAGGACCTAACGGTGGACCGATCTGGCTTAGCATCAATTGCATCTTCGCTTGCTGACTCCCCAGCTCCCTGGTCCCTGACAGAGTTTTGATCGACAGAGTTTTGATCGTCTGCCATCTGGGAGGAGAAAAACAAAACAGAAAATTGGTATCCAGTGTGAGGTTTTTAAATAACGCTCAGTCAGTGACGAGGTTTTTACTGAAGCTTAGAGCTAAGCACTCATGCACACGGAGGCTCCTGGGCTGCGCTCCTGCCCCATCAATTCATTCAAATGCCTGAATGCTAACTCTATTCCATGCATTGTTCCAGAGACGGTACACAGTGGGGAAGAGCACCAAGTCCTTGTCCTCAGGGAGCTTCTACTAGTAATCCAGCATCCATGATTTTGTTCAGTGTTCCTTGTGTAAGAGAAGCTGTGGAAGGGACGTTAAGGTTTTTAACAAGAAACTCCCCTGAATTCCTGACAGGTGATAAGGTGCTTATCCTTTGCCAGGTATCGCTCAAACCCAGTTCAAAAAAAGGAGCAACCTGCAGTATAAAACTCTCTTTCTGCTTCACAGGATTTCCCATGGTTTTCCCAGAACAGATTTCCTCAAATCTGTCTGGTGCTCGATCGTTTTTAAGAGATCCCTAGAATATACAATTTCAAATTTAACCCCACTCCTTTGACTTTAAGGCCCTTCAAACTATGGCCCGCCACCAGTTTTTGTAAGTAAAGTTTTATTGGAACACAGCCATACCATTCACTGATGATCTGTCTGTGGCTGCTTTTCCCACCACAATCAGAGTTGAGCAATTGTGGCAAGAGATAATATGGCCCGTAAGCCGAAAATATTCACTACCTGGCCCTTTACAAAATAGGTGCACTGACTCCTGACCTAGGAAAACTATCAGCCGATAAGATCTCCTACTCACCTACCACTCCCTCTAAGAAGTAAAAATAACAATATAAGAATAGAAATTCACATTTAATGTTGTTTTAGCAGCATTATCTCTTTTTTTAAATACTGCCAATAAACGCTGTTAGGTCAGTTTTTTGATAATTGCTTTTTTAAAAAAATATTTTTTGATTGATTTTAGAGAGAGGAAGGGAGAGAGAGAGGGAGGGAGGAGAGAGGAGAGAGAGATCCATTTGTTGTTCCACTTAAGCATTCATCGGTTGATTCTTGTATGTGCCCTGACCGGGGATCAAACCCGCAACCTTGGTATATCAGCACGATACTCTAACCAACTGAGCTACCTGGACAGAGCAATAATTGCCTTTTGACAGATGAGAAAGCTGAGTCTGAGAAAGGCTAATAACTTGTCCCAGGCCACATAACTAGTAAATAGTAGGAATCAGACCTTTAACCAGCAACAGGCACTCCGGAGACCACCCCTCACCATTTAGCTCCCAGCTCCCTTGGGCACACTCTGCTGATCTCAGGTTCTGTCTGGACTCAGGGTTGGTTCTCTTTCTAGAAGTCAGCACCCACATGGTTGCTGGATAAACCCTCTTTGCCCAGCTGGCTACTTCTCAATCTTCAGAATTCAGCGTAAATGGCACCTCTGCAGAAATGTCCTCCTGGATTACTCCTATCCCACCAGCCTCCATTCCACCCTCCCCGCCACCCCCACCCCAATTCCTATTCCCTTTACAGCCCTGCGTTTGTCCTTTTTTTTTGCACTCTGCTTACTGCTTGGCTCAAACACGACAATGTAAGTTCATCACGGCACAGGCTCCTGGCACACAGAGGTGCTTCCTAAATAAACATGAATTGAATGATAATCTGGGAGGAGAGTTTGCTAGAAGTGATGCAGCTGGTCGGAAGCAGAGCCTGCTTTCGAGTCCTTTGCCCTAAATCAAGTCCCGTTTCCTTCCCCGTGAAGGGATCGGCTCTCCAGAACGAAGGCACCCCTCCTCCAGGACCCTAAGTCTACTCGCCTCCGTCTCTGAGCGACTGCACAGAGCACAACACGATCGGCAGATGCACGTCTGCATTTCTGCTGGGCTCACTCGGGATGTTTGCCAGATGAGGAAGCTGAGGCTGAGGACGGTTAATAACTTGACATTGATTTGGCAGAACGTACTGTGTCCCAGAGCACAAGTAATGCCTTTTGGAAGGTGGGGGGAAGGAATCCAGCTTAGGGGGACGTGTCCAAGATGGCAAAGCACACCTAGCGGCCTGGAGCTCTACGTGGCATTATCATGTCACGTTCCAGCTTCCCTTAGGGCTGAGCTGGACAGTGAGGAGAGATGGAGGGGGAGTCCGCCCAGATCTCTACAATGACCTTGAGAAGTCAGATGGCCATGCTGTTTCTCAACACATCACGAAGGCCCCCCACCACCAACGTGTTTCCAGTTCAGAGGCAGTTAGATTTTTCAGATCAGGACTCAAAAAATGTTTCTCGAAATCAAGAGATAAAACCCTATCCTCAGAGAGAAGGGTTAATCCGGGTGCACAGAGGTGCTCAATAGTTTTTATTTCATTTCCTTCATACAGACTTAATTACCTTTCAATGTGGCTTGGTATTTAGCAAAGCACTGAAATATTTTCAAAATGAGCAAGTTCAAGTTATGCACGATCCATCAGAAAAAGACACTAACTTCACCATGTGGTGTATAAGCCTTGAGCCTTTTGATATCGCTAATCTTAGAGGCTGGATCTAGGCTGTATGATGATAAAACGATGTGACCACTGTATTAAAAAAAACAAAAAACAAACAAAAAAAGAACGCTTAGCAAAATGGCTCCATTGAAAGGCAAACACTTAACATGTTGGCACGGCTGAGAAGACTCATCGCTGACTGTGTACTCGATGTCTCATGCGCCAGGTTGCGTGCTAGGACATGGGGATATACTTTAGAGCACAGACGTGGTCCTGTCTTGTTGGGGAAAAGGCATCGTTCCCGTAACAGGAAGCCGCAAATGTGGGGGTGCTGTTGGGTGTGTGCGTACCAGAGGGGCTGACTAAGCCTCAGAGGAATTGGAGAAGGTCTCAGCGGAGGAAATGTCTGGCCAGAGATCTGAGAAGGGTAAGAAGGGAGAAGTGAGCAGGCAGAGAAAACTGCACACTCATGGAACATCTGACATGCATCATCAAAGGAGAAGCATGGCTCATGCTCCTTCCCGGACACTTGGAGGGGGCTTTGGGCTTAGCTACAGAGTGGTGACCTTCAGGCTGGTTTCCATAGCTCAGTAATGGGAATTTTCCAAAGATTTTCCTCCAAACACTGTGCCAGAGGGTGTTCGGTAGGAAATCTACAGCATCTTTCTGGGTTAATGCTGAACAGTCTGGGAGGGTAAGGGGGGGGGGGGGAGTAGCAAACATTCCTTCTAACAACCTGCTGGAGTGTATGTCTAAAACAAGCCAGCGTGGTGGACTTGGCCTTTGTAAGTCTGCAAGCCTAAACATTCAGTGACTTTCTGATGCCTGTGATGCTGGGCTTGATTTCTGAGTGAAACCAAGTTCACCGAGGGCAAGGGCAGTGACCGAGTGGGGTGCCTGACCCCAGTCACATCATTTCAGTGAAGCCAAGTCTTGGTGTTCACCCCTTATTTCCATGTGTCCACACAGCCCACCATGAAAATCCAGGCTTATCTCAGCTCTCCGGTCTCTGCTGCGGGCACACCTGGCCTTCCTTGTCTGATGTGTCCCCTGCTTGGGGCTCAGGCTCAAAGAGCCGTCATCATGGGATACTGCATGTTCAACTGTTAAATACATCTACCTTCTCTTAAATTAATTCCTGTACAATATACACAGAGCATTAAGTGTGTACATCTACAGGCACTCTAGGTTAATTATTACTCTTATCTATTATGAGTCAAGCTATTTGCAGACCAAGAGCTTATCTTAATGATCCTTTCTTTGGCTCCAGTTACAGAAAAGAGCCAGATACACGGCAGGCACACAATACATTATTTCTTTATAAATGCTGTAACGGAAAGGCACCTAAAACTTTTAAATTCTTCAGTGTCCCAAATAAACTGTGGGTACAAGACACACAACAGAACTAAAGGGGCCCAGGGAGGGCCGCAGAGAGCCCAGTCAGGGTAAACAGAAGACCAGGGGCTGAATCAGCTCCTCCACCTATTAGCCATAGGACCTTGAGCAAAGAAAGGACTCAGTTTTCTCATCTGTAAAGTGGGCAAACAACAATGCCTCCGTCACGGGTGGCTGTCGGCTGATAGAAACAATGCAAGTAAAGTGCAACGCACAGCGAAGCACATTCTAAATGCTCAATCAATATTCCCTATTATCACCACGGCCTGAGCTACTCAAGACCAAGGTACCCTTCGACTATCAATCTTCACTGGTATTTTAAAATTACATCCATATGTTAAGCAGCTTTTATGGAAACAAAACTAAAACCCTCCAGTGATTATGTCCACGCACGCTTCGTTGGCGACTGGTACACATCTGGCAGGAAATCACTTTTTTTTAATGGGGGGGAGGGGTGCAGGTGCTTCCTCCAAAAAATAAAAAAAATGACATAATACATCTTACACCCCATTCTTGGCCCCAATGAAGACAATCTTTCGGAAAGACTCAAAGAGAAGCAGCTCTGAGGGCCTCCACCTCTTCTCCCGCACTGGAGAAGGAAGTGGCTCAGGTAGTGACCGCGCTGTCACCTGATGCTCAGGCACTGAAGGGAGACTGGAGCCTTCGCCTGTATTGCACCTGCCTAAAGCCACACAGCTAAGAAGGCAGAAGCAGTCTGTGAATCTAGGAAACACCTGCCTATCAAGGAGGAAGGCCAGGCTGTGTAGATCCTTCCAGAGGAAACAGCCTTAAAGAAAAAGTTAGGGCCCAGCTGCCAGCCAGCCCAGACGTTCAATCTAAGCCGAGGAAAAGACTTGGGCATAACTCACACACAACCACCCAGAGGTAATTTTACTGCCCCATAAATGGATAACTTGAATACAACGGTTTAAGGTTACCAGGTGCCTGACAGCCCTGCCTTTTTTCACTTCCTCAAGGCATCTTCAAGGCACAAGGGCACCCCAACAATGATGACAGCTCACGTGTAGCATACTCAGCCTCGCTGGAGGCACTGCTATGCACCCTAATCAGCTCCTCCCATCCTCGCTGCAACCTTTAGCCTGGGCTCATCATCATTCCCATTGAACCCAGAGGCCAAGGCCCCACGGCTGGCAAGCAGGGAGGCGGGGACTGGAACCTCCAGCCCCAGTGACTCCGGAGCCCTGCTGTCAACCCTGCGAAAACCGCTCCTTCCCTTCTAAACCCACCTCTCCTTTCGCCAAACTGACTAGTACCGGGTGACGCCAGCCCGCTGGCTAGGAGGGAAAGGAGACCAAGCAAATCCAAGCGAGCGATGCTGGGGGCGCGGACAGCCCTCTCCCCGAAGTTGCAGCGCAAGCGGTCGGGCCCCCAGCGCAC